>NW_017732808.1:154385-155568 GCF_001890085.2 Hipposideros armiger | reverse complement strand
CACCTCAACAAACAATATACGGTATATGGGGAAGAGGACTTTTTATTGGGAAGGGTTTGAGAATTTTTGTGTCGTACTGATTTCTATTGTAATGACACCAGGTTTACAGTAAATGCTATGAAAATATGGTGTAATACTAAAATCATAGACAAATTAACTTTGCTTGAAGTTAATAAAACCCATGATAATATTGATACAAAAAAATCCAATGTATTGGAGAATTGAACTTAATCCTCCCCATGAAGTCATTTCTATGAAAACTAATTGGCCAAAAGAAAAATTAGAACTTCTAGATCATGAAATACTCTCTTTGGCTCAGACGGGCTGAGTTTTGTTCAACATTTTTCCTCCCTCAAGGTTGGGAAGCGGCAGCCTGAGGGTGGGGGAGGTTTGAACAAAGTCCTTTGATGGGGAGAAAGAAGCCAGAGGCCAGGTCAAAGGCAGAGACCAGACCTGATGGGAGAGCTTTCTGCATTTGAAAGAAGCCATTGAATGAGCCATCAACCTGGCCTCCCCCTCCCTTCCCAGCCCCAACCTCAACCCCCATCCCCTCCATCTCTCCTCCACCCGCCCCCACCACCACATCCCACATCCCTCCCCATCACACCTGGCCACCCACCCCGTTCCGCCCCTCCATGCCCAGCAAAACCTGACTGATGTGTGATCGGAAGGCTAGGAGTTTCCTTCTCAATGGTAAACTGGGCCCCATGTCCCCTGGAAAATGAGGCCGGGGTATGGCCCAGTCAGCCTCCCGGGCTGAATGGTCATTCGTGGATGTCAGGAGAGTTGCTCTGAGACCACATTCCTGTATACCTCTCTGGCTGAGGAGAGGGCTGGGATGCCGTGGGCCTGGAGGTGGCCGTGGGCTGGGTTGCGCGTGGACCACCTGACTCTGGTCGCCAGCCACCTGCCCAGAGCCGCTGGGCGGGCTGGCTCCTGCGACTCGGTTCCTTTAGGAAACTTATGTCATCACTGCCAAGGAGAGGCTGGCTTGGATGATCTGAGCCAAGCTCCTCTCCTGCCTGGTTCTTCAGAGACCCAACGCTGAGCTACAGCCCAGACTCAGTCTCCTGAGTTTCCAGTCCACAGGCTGACTGGCGACCTCCTGTTCTGCCACACCTCGCACAGAATACCTCGGCTTCAAGAGTTCTCTCACTCTATCCAGAATGCAAACACAGGAACA
>NW_017732808.1:151090-152400 GCF_001890085.2 Hipposideros armiger | reverse complement strand
TTCCTGGAGGTAGGACCTGTCCTTGACGTGGGTTGTTGCGAGCACAAACAAGGCATTGTTCACAGACTATTTGTGAGATACTGGAGAGTCGGGGTATGTAGAAGTACCTATTGAGGGTCAATTCTAGGGCATTCCAACCAAAGTGGGTCCTTTGGTGAAACTGTTTGACAAAAGTCAGGGCTAGAGTTTCTGGTATGTCAATGCGGCCATCTCGAAATTTCCACCATCCATTATGGAGATGGCTTCCTCCTTCAGTCTTGAACCAGGCCTCTTCTTGGTGGGAATATTTGGGATCCCATTCAGCTACAGGGCTGGGAAAGAGGGAGGCTGTTAACTTTGGAGGTTTGAGGGTTTCTTCGGTTGCAGCTAACTTGGCTGCTTGGTCCGCCTTACGATTTCCCCGGGCTGTGATGGTGTCACCCTTTTGGTGGCCCCTGCAGTGTATGACTGCCACCGTTTTGGGTGCCCATACTGCTTCTAGGAGATCTAAAATCTCTCGTCCATATTTAATTTCCTTTCCTCCTGAATTGATTAGTCCCTTTTCTTTATGTAAAGCCCCGTGAACATGGAGGGTAGTGAAGGCATACTTAGAGTTGGTATAAATATTGGCTCTGATCCCAGCTGCCAGCTGAAGGGCCCAAGTCAGGGCGACGAGCTCTGCCTTTTGTGCCGAGGTCCCCTATGGGAGAGGTTTTGCTTGAATGATGGTGTGTAGGGTTACTACAGCATATCCAGCCAACCGTCTATTTCCCTGGATGTAGCTGCTACCATCAGTGTAGTATCCTACATCGGGGTCCGTAAGAGGTTGGTCAGTCAGGTCCAGCCTACTGGAGAACACTTCATCCAGGACTTCGATGCAGGCATGGTCTGGGGGCCCAGGCCCCACAGGCAGTAAAGTGGCTGGGTTCAAGGTCCGTACCACCTCAAGGCGGACTCGTGGGTTTTCACATAATAGTCCCTGGTACTTGGCAATCCTGGAGTTGGTAAGCCAATAATGTCCCTTATGATCCAACAGGGCTCGAACTGAGTGTGGAGCCCGGACAGTTAATCCCTGACCCAGGGTCAGCTTGTCAGCTTCAGACACGAGCAGAACCGTTGCTGTAAGTGCCCTCAGGCAAGTCAGCCATCCTAATGCCACTGAGTCAAGTTGTTTTGAGAGGTAGGCTACTGGCCGGTGCCAATTCTCTAGCAGTTGGGTAAGGACCCCCACTGCCATTCCCATGCGTTCATGTACATAGAGGAAGAAAGGCTTGGTGATGTCTGGGAGTCCTAGGCCAGGGGCATGAATGAGAGCCCGTTTAAGCTCATTA
>NW_017732808.1:146709-147950 GCF_001890085.2 Hipposideros armiger | reverse complement strand
TATCATCACTGCCAAGGAGCAGCTGGCTGGAATGACCTGAGCCAAACTCCTCTCCCTGCCTGGTTCTTCAAAGGCCCAAGTCTGAGCTATGGCATGAGACTCAGTCTCCTGAGGTTCCGGTCCACAGGCTGACTGGCGACCTCCTGACCTGCCAGGCCTCGCATGAAATACCTTGGCTTCAAGAGATCTCTCACTCTATCCAGAATGCAAACACCTGAACAGACGACCTTCCCCGCCCACACCCACAACTATCACCCTGCAAGGGTTGTGTGGCGAAAAGCCAGAGAAGGATGGAAGGCATCCCGCTTCTCAGAGCACATTTCCCACTGATCCGGACCATTCTAGGGAGCTTTTCAAACAGATTATAACAAGAAAATGGACAGATGCCATCTAGAGCACCAAAAGGGAGGATGAGGCATCTCAGCGGGAGATGAAGAGATAAAGACAAGGGAGAAGGGGAGATGATTCTACCCACGGAGGTCAAAGCCTGACCATGACGAGAGGCAAGGCCTTTCCCCATCTTGTGATTGGTCACCTCCATGTCTTGGATTGTATCTGCCTCGATGAATAAATGTCTTACAGTCCTATACCGGCACTAATCACAGTCTCTCCACTGAATCCTGTCCCTCGAGCACACAAAGAGCCAGGGAATGTGATCACCAACACACACATAGACTCATGCATCTCATGTCACACACACGGACACACAAATAGTCACACACAGTCACAGTCTTACTTATTCACAGATTCCTGCATCACATAGATAAACATCATACAAAAACATAAACATACAGACATACAGATACATGGACACATAATACATAAACAGATACCTCCAGACAGATGCACAGACATTCTCACATACACACACTCACAGCCACATTTCCTCACCCTCACAGGCATGTTCATGCATGCACGTTCACACACACACACACACACACACACACACACACACACAGTCCAGGCATCTAAATGCTTCCCCAAGCACCCACCACTATTGGTTCTCATCCTCTTGTGTGAGTGGGGTGGTTTGCACAATAAGGGGCACATGTGCCAGAAGAGTGGGGGCATATGCCCACACATGTTGTACAAAAGGAGGAACCCGCTGAACCCTGGTGCACTGTTGGTGGGACTGCAGATTGGTGCAGCCATTATAGAAATCAGTATGGAGGTATCTCAAAAAACTGGAAATGGAACTACCGTATGACCCAGCAATTCCACTCTTGGGTATCTATCCAGAG
>NW_017732808.1:132058-145594 GCF_001890085.2 Hipposideros armiger | reverse complement strand
GCCACTCGGCCGGCCCTAAAAATTAATTTTTTTAAAAAAGGAGGAACCCGCTGGCCATGGTCTCTCAGGGAGTCCCCTGGCTCCTGGGGTGGCTCCAAGGACTGAGAATGGGGGCTGGGGTATTTTCATAAAGGGAATCTTTCCCCTCCCAAAGTTGGGTCCTCCTTCTGCAGCTCCAATCCAGTTCCCCACCACACGCTGTCACCCCTCTAGGTGCCTGTCTCCTCTTTGTGAGACCCATTCACCTGCTCCTCCAGAGGGGATTCTACCCAGACACATGCAGGTGTGCCCCACACCTGAAGGGCCCTCATGCTGCATCCACCCATGCACACAGCGGAAAAACATCCAGAGGCCTCTCCCATACCTGAGCCCCTCCTGCCCAAACTCACCTGCCTCCAGCGCTGCGGGAGGTAAGGACCAACCCAGGCGAGCCCTGCATCCAGATGGCCGCCCCTCCTTTGAGACTCTTTCCCGGGAGCTGCGGCTGCCCCTTCCGCTGAGGGTCGCGCTCCCCGCCCTCTCCCCCACTCTGCCACCTGCTTCCTAGATGGTACACAGCAGCCTCTTCCGGGTCTAAGCCTCTGTGGAACAAGTCAGGAGGGTGGCCGGTTAGCCAGCCGAGGGCCAGAGCCGGGTCCCGGGGAAGCCATCCTGCCGACCCCGTGCCCAACGTCCCCCTCACCCTCGGGCAGAAGCCATGACTGGGCGCGCGGCTTTCCAAGTCCCAGGCGGGGGCGGCTGCAGGTCGCTAAGCTCACTGGCTGTGGCTGCGGTGGGACGGGGCTGTGCACCGCTTAGTGTGGGGACCCACCCAGTGCGCGCGGCCCCGCCCCTCTGGAAAGCCGCTGCCTGGCCTCCCAGGCCCCCAGGGCGAAGAACCTCGCAGCCAGACACACACCCTAGCTCCTGCACCTGCGGATCCCCCGAGCCTCCCAAAGAACTCCCCACCCTCCTGCCCAAGGCCCCATGTCTCACCCTCCATATACAGGACAGAGAACAACAGCATCATTTTTTCAATGTCTGCTATGTGCCAGGATCTTAGAGGAAGTGGCAGGAGATGGTGGGGTACACTCTCCCAGCCTCAGTTTTCTCTTCTTCCAAACTGGTTATAATATGATTACCTCATGGGACTGATATGAGACTTAACTGAGATATTGAATGTAAAGCGCTTAACACAGACCCAGGAAAAAAAGGCCAGCACCTATAAAAGGGTAGTGTTGCTACTATTTTTAATTTTTATTATTGTTGTTGCTATTGCTGGAAGTCTTACAAGATATACTGGCTGAGGATCCAGGAGGGGTCAGGCCTTAAGTGGCCACCATCCCCCCGCATGCCGGTCATTAGGAGACTGGGTCCTCCCAGGAGCCAGTCCCCAGTTGGGGATGGCCAGTTAGCAGGGTTTTCCAGGGCTGGGCAGGCAACGGGCTCTGCGGGACCGAGGCTTGCTCTCCTAAGTTTTGGATTCCGTCCCCCCAGAATGCAACTCAGATCAACGTTTTTTTTTATTGAGCATCTACTATGTGCCAGGTTGCTGTGCTAGGGATACTGAAATGAGCAAACAGATGAAAAGCCTGCCCTGTGGAGCTTAGGAGGCAGACAGCAAAATAAGTAAATGATATAGTAAGTTGGAAGATTCTGGAGAAAAATACACTAGGCAAGGGAGGGCCAGGTGGGTGGGGTTTGTATTTTGACACAGGGTGGTTGAGAGAGGCCCCACTGAGTAGGTGACATCTGAGCAAAGAGGAAAAGGAGTAGGCTGTGGGGGCTTCTGGAAGAAGAGCATTCCAGGCAAAAGGGAAGAGCAAGTGCAAAGGCCCTGGGGTGGGAATGTGCCAATCGAGTTTAACAAGTAGCAAGGAGGCCAGTGGGACTGGAGTGACATAAGCAAGGAGGACAACGGTCAGCCAAGGTCGTGTACGGCCTGGAAGTCCACTTTCAGGACTTGCCATCCTGCCCCTGAAGGCCTCCTAGTATTCAGTCCTCCTTTTAGAAGGACTGAGGACAGCTCAGAGTGTGCCCTCTCCCTGCAGCAGTTGATCCAGAGCCCCTTGTTTCCATTCGTCAGTGTCAAGGGTCTTTGGCCAGAAGCCACAGAAGCCAACTTTGGCTAACGTAGACAAAAGGGAATAAACTGCAAGGCTGATGGGCATTCCCAGAGTCCATGGGAGGCTGGAGAACTAGGAAATGGGATGAAACCAAGGCATCTCTGGAAAGGCAGAAATAGAGACTTGGGAATATCCAGTCACCTGGCAAAAAGAGCGTGGTTAGGGAGCCACCACTCAGGTGAAAGGAGCACCATCTCTCTGAGGTTCCCATTCCAGGGACAGAGCATCCAGTTGGTCTGGCCTGGGACACAGCCCTGCTCCTTGCTGGGGGAGGGGCTTCTCAATCACAACTCCACCACCCCACTAGCTGCAGTGAGGGTATGGTGAGTCCCCAGGAGCCCAGAGAACACAAAAAAAGTTGCTTGGCAGCAAAAATAAGAATAAGAATAACTGTATATTATAACCAAATATTGAGGACCTACTGTGTGCCAGCCACTGCACTCAGGGCTTTGGGCTTTGCTTGCTATCTTATTGACAACAGGACTTTTTGTCATAGAGAAGAGCAAGCCTAGAGAGGGCTTTGTCGAAGCTCACACAGCAAGTGTGCAGTGGCCAGAATTCTGACCTCAGGACCCAAGAGATGGATCCAATGGTTCTCTATCTGGACGGCACCCCTAAGATAACTGGGGTACTTTAGAAAAGTAAGGTGCCTAGAGCCTCACTCTGGCAAGCCATTTCTCCAAACCCACATCTTTCTTTTCCCTGCCACGCACTATGCCTGGAAAGGTGACCTGTGCTAGTCCTTCCTGAAGACCTGGAGCTTTTCCTCCAAGATAAAGGACTTGATGGTGTTTGGTATAATAGCAAAATGAAGGTGGGCATGGATGGCACCAGGGCCTGCTTCTGTTTCTGAACCTGGAGCTTGGCTCCCTCTGCTGCACTCATGACTAGGGGCGCCATCACCTAAGATCAGCATGGAAAGAGTTAGACTCTCACTGAGACCAGAGCAGGAAAACCTCCCTGGGTCCCAAAGCCTTCCTTCCCTAGGGTCTGAGAATTCCATCATTTGACGCATACTAGGATGCCACTCTGACCAGTGGAGCAGCAGCCAGAACCACTAAGAAAAGCCTTACTCCTGCAATGTCCCTTCAGCACCCTGTACTGAGAAAGCGCAGCATCATGCTCAATATGAATGAGAAAAGCTTACAAAGTCTGTCTTCTTATGGAGGAGCAAGTATGAAAGACTGAATTTGGAACTGAGAGGCAATCCGTTAATAACTGGCACAAAGTATGACCTCACAGTTCATAGCATAATAGTAATGAGGACGACTATAATTTGTTGAGCCCTTAAATGTCTGGCACTGTGCTAGCAACTTCCCACATATTATCTCAATTCAACAAATAACCCCATTGTGTAGGTTTCTCTCCTCATTTGCATTTTATAGTGAAGGCCGAGAGAAGTTAAATAGCTTAACCGAAGACATGTAGCTAGAGCTTGAGAGAGGCTGGATTCAAACCAAGGCTCTGAACCAACTTACTATACAGAGAAATCCTAGTCAACAGTGTGGTGCATGTCCTGTGCAGCCGATGCCCTTCATTGCCGTGATGGGCCATTTTGTGTGTCGCTGTGGCTGGGCCACGGGGTGCCCAGATATGTGGTGACATATTGTTCTGGGTGTGTCTGTGAGGGTGTTTCCGGGTGAGATTAACATTTGAGTAAAGCAGATTGTCCTCCCTGATGTGGGTGGGCCTCATCTAATCAGTTGATGGCCTGAATAGAACAAAGAAGGCTGAGTAAGGGCCTGACTGCGTGAGCTCATGTACAGCTTGAGGCTCCCTAGGTGGTCACACCTTCGCCCTCTTGATGACCTCTTCCAACAAAGTCCCGTTGACCTGAACTGGTTTCTGTGGCCAGTTTTATTGCAAGGGGGTGCTGGACAATTGAGCATCTGCCAAAGGGGAAGAATGTTTTCCTGATTAGATTTAATCATTTCCTGTTCAGCAGGTGGGGTGGGCCACCTGTGCAACAAAGGCAGAAATGAAAATTTGGGGAACATCCAGAGATCTCATGTCAGGCCAGCCACCTAATTGATTAACATGAGCTCCCATGGGGCTCCTACTAGTTACTTACAGACTTCAGACGTTGCCCAGGTCCCCAGCGGGAGCCAGAGAAGACAAAAGTCAACACGGCAGAAAGTGAGTGGTGACTGCGGCCACAGGTAAGTTGATGAGTCTCGTCTTTGGGGACACCCAGGTATTGGAGCATGGAGCTTTTTACTGAATGAATGGAGAAGCTGTGTGAGCAGATGAAGGGGAGAGTACTAATGGTGGGTAAATGTGAATGTCACTTTTCAGGCTGCTGAGTCCTGGTGACATTTGGGACTCCGTAAATAGGATCTGTGGCCCCTGAGGTTGTGAAGCCATGGAGCAAGGCATGAAGGTGAGAGGCTCCATGGAATTTTAAAAAGAAGACTGACAGTTCCCTTTGATGGATGGCCCTGGTGGGTAGCAGGCTGATGGATGAGACAACCTCACCATTATAAATGTCCAAGTCTAAAACTGAGGCAAAAATAAATTTCACTTTCTCCTATAGATAGATAATAACAGCTAATCTCACCTTGGCTTGATTTGATTTCTCTTAAACAAGGCTGGATTTTTTCCCTGATTTTTCCAAGGTGAGGTTCATTCGTACATTCATTTATTAATTTGTTTAACAAGTCTTTACTGAGAGCCCACCATATGCTCAGTGTTGGGGATATGGTGTGGAGAAGTCATATGACATCGTTTTTCTCATGGAGTTAACATTTGAGCTAGGGAGAGACAGACAATAAGCAAATGATCAAATCAATACAATATGAGATTGTGATCAATGCTATGGAGCATGCAAACTGGTTGTGGTGATAGTGAATGTCCATGGGGTGGGGACCCCAAGAAGATGAGAAGGAGCCAGTCAGGCTTATGGAAGGGTGTGTGAGGAGGTGACAGCATGGCTGAGACATGAATGAAGAGGGTGGCAGTCTGGCTAAGAGTTACAGGAAGAGCATTCCAGGGACATGGAAGAGCAGATGCAAAGGCCCTGGGGCGGGAATAAGCATGCCTAGACAAAGAAGAGAAAGGATCTGGTGGAGACTGAAATACAGGGAGTGCTTAATGTCCCTCCAGTCCATAACTCCCTAAAGGAAACCAGAAGAGTCTTGGTTTCCCTCCTACATTCTCATCCCACCTTCTACCCATCAGCAAGCCTTTCTGATTTATTACAGTAACATTCATGTAACATTCACCATTTCTAAGTGGACAATTCAGTGTCATCTGTTACATTCACGATATATGAAACCATCACACTATCTACTTCGAAAACATTTCCTCATCTCAAAAGGAAACTCTATCCCCATTCAGTAGTTATTCCCCATTTTTTCCCTCCCTGAAGCCCCTGGCAACCACTAATCTGCTTTCTGTCTCTTGAGGTTGCCTATTCTGGACATTCCATGTAACTGGAATGTTAGTGTGTAGCCTTTGTGTCTGGCTTCTTTCACATACCATAATATTTTTGAGATTCATCCATGTTTTGTAGTATGTATCAGTACTTCATTTATTGTTATGGCTGAATAATATTCCATCGTAAGGATACACCACCATTTGTGCATCCATTCATCAGTTGATGGACATTTGGATGGTTTCTATGTTTTGGCTATCATGAATAATGCTGCTGTGGCCATTCATGTGGACATGTGTTTTTTGGTTTTTCTAAAAGATTTTTATTGGGGAATTGGGGGGATGGGAACAGCGCTGGGGAATTGGCGGAAGGGGAACAGACAAGTTGCTGTCGTTTTGTTCTTCAGTCTAGTTGTGGAGGAAGTTGCTTCACTGGCCCAAGTTGGCACCATCATTGCACTCTTCCCGGGCGAGGCAGATCAGTTTCCNGGAAGGGGAACAGACAAGTTGCTGTCGTTTGGTTCTTCAGTCTAGTTGTGGAGGACGTTGCTTCACTGGCCCATGTTGGCACCATCATTGCACTCTTCCCGGGTGAGGCAGATCAGTTGCCGGCTTCTGGATGGTTGCTCACGGCGGCTGCTGGCCGCTCACACTGGCTGCTGGCTACACACGGTAGCCCATGGCAACCCACTGCCACAGGGGCTGCAGCCTACGCCATCGCCGGTGACTCACGCAGCCCAGCTCCAGGTTGAGCTGTTATTCAGCATCTTAGCTGTGGAGGGCAGTGTGACTGGCCATCATATGTGGGATCCGAACCGGGGCCCGCTGGCGTCCCAAGCCAGTTCTTAACCATCGTGCCACTCGGCCGGCCCCTGGACATGTGTTTTTATTTAACTTGGGAATATACCTAGGAGTAGAATTGCTGGGTGCCACAGACTGAATGTATGTCCACCCCCACCCCCCCAAAAATTCATATGTTGACACCTAATCCCCAGTGTGATGATATTTGAAGGTGGGGTGTTTGGAAGGTGATTAGATCATGAGGGTAGATGCCACATGCATGGGATTAGTGCCTTAAAGAAGAGCCTCCAAAAAGTTCCCTTGCTCCTCTGCCATGTGTGGACACAGGAAAAAAAGACTCATCTATCAACCAGGAAGCTGGTCCTCACTACACACAGAAGCTGCCAGTGCCCTTGATCTTGAACTTCTCAGCCTCCAGAACAGTGAGAAATCTCTCTCTGTTATTTCTCAGCAACCCAGTCTAGGTTAGTTTCTTATAGCAGCCCAAACTAAGACACAGGTCACACAGTAACTCTCTGTTTAACATTTTGAGGAACCTCCCATTCTTTGCCATAGTGCTGCACCATGTTGCATTTCTACCAGCAATGTGTGAAGATTTCAGTTTTTCCACATCCTTGCCAAAACTTATTATTGTTTTTTAAATTGTAGTTATCATAGTGGGTGTGAAATGGTATCTCACTGTGATTTTGATTTGAATTTCCTTAATGAATAATGATGTTGGATGGCTTTTCATATGCTTGTGAACCATTTGCATAACTTCTTTGAAGAAGTTCAGTTCCAGTCCTTTGCTCATTTTTAAATTGGATTGTCTTTTTGTTGGTGAGTTGTATGAATTCTTTATGTATTCTGGATAATGGACTCTTATTACACATAGGATTTGCAAATATTTTCACCCATTCCGTGAGTTGTGTTTTCTTTTTTTTTCCATAGTGGCCTATTGAGTACAAAAGTTTAAAATTTTTATGAAGTCAAATTTATGTATTTTGTTGTTGTTGCTTTGTGCATTGGGGATCATATGTAGTTATGACTGTTTGGCCCTGTGTTTTCTTCTAAGAGTTGTATGGTTATAGCTCTTATATTTAGGTCTCTAATCAGTTTTCAGTTAATTTGTGTATGCATATATGGTGTGAGGTAAGGGTCCAACTTCATTTGCAGTTGCCCCAGTACCATTTGTTCAAGAGACAATTGTTTCCCCACTGAATGGTCTTGGAAGCCTCTTGAAAACCAATTAATCATAGGTCTATGGGCTTATTTATGGGCTCTTGATTTTACTCGGTTATATCCTTATTGCAGTATCTATTACAATTCCTTTGACTCCACTCCCACACTATACTTAACGTCCAGTGACTATATATATATATATGAATATATATATATATATTCATATATATATATATATTCCCTTATACTTGACATACAATATTATACAACATCAGCTTCAGGTGTACAGTGCAGTGATCAAGCCTCTACCCCATCCATGATGCGGTCTCCCTAGCAAGACATGTGACCACCTGACACCCTACAAAATATTTACAACATTATTAATTATATTCCTTGAAGCAGTATCTTATTTTTGATTATTGTATAAAAGTGTGAATCTTCCAATTTTGTTTTTTTATTTTTCAAGATTGTCTTAGCTATTTGGTGACTCTTGATAGTCCATGTGAATTTTGGAATCAGCTTTTCAACTTCTGCAAAAATGGCTGTTGAGATTTACATAGAGATTGCATTGAATCTGTAGATAGTTTGGGGTATTATTGCCGAAGTCTATAAATTGCTTTCACAGTCATCACTTGATCCTCACTCACATTGACCTTGTGAGGTGAGTGTTGCAGGCAGTGTGTTTCCCATTTGACACATAAGGAAACTGAGGTCAATGAGATGGAATAAGAAACTCAAGGACTGACTGGTAGGAAGAAGCAAATCCAGGGAAGGCATGAAATGCAGAAGGAAGAAGCACTTGAAGAGCTCAAAGGTGACAACCAGTATGATGCATTTAGGGAACCGCATGTCGTTCAGTAAAGACTAGCATATTAAGGTGTAAAATGTTGGGGTGGCTGAGGGAGAAGTGGAGTCCACTAGGAGAGGCAGCACCACATAGGGGTTAAGACCATAATCTCTGATCAGACATATAGAAGATTGACTTTCAGCTCAGCTACTTACAAGCTGTGTAACCTTGATGATGACCCTTAATGTTCCAGAACTTCAGTTTCCTCATCTATAAAATTGGGGCAATGTTATACATCTAAGTTTTTTTACAAGAATGAAAGGGCTACTGATTGCTATTCCTGGCACATAGAAAATGCTCAAGAAACAATGGTCTCTGTTTTCCAGACATCAAAATCTGATTGGCTTATCCCAATGAGTTGATTCTCTCCTGAGTCAGGTGACTCTATCTGCTCCAATCAGCTGTCACCAGAAGGCTGGTTATTTGGTATGAACATTGTTAGTGCAGGGAATGGGGAAGGCAAGCCACATGAAGAGCATAGAGCTCGGGGGTCTGTGCCTATGGGGGAGGACTAGAGAATGAGAGAGAGAAAAGCATTTCCTGATGACCTATGAGAGCTCCAGGATGTTCCTGCTAGGGTTGTCCTGGTTCCTGTTCCATAGCCATTGCCCTCTGGACATCATTCTCTACCTTCTAAGGCTCAGTTTTCTCGTCTCTGATATTGGAGAGGTGTGAATTCTACTAGTATATCTATCTCTCAGTGCAGCTGTGAGGATAAGAATCAAATGACATTGTGTTTATAGAGACTCTTGGCATAAATGCCATGTAAGTATATCGGATTGTTAATTTACTGAGGAAATGACAGAACTGTTTTATCAAGCTGCTGAAAGCAGGTCTTACTCAAGGCTCCTGGGGAAGAAAAGACACTCACTCTGAGTTACTTAAGTTGATGAAAATATATGTGGCGAAACTGATAGAAAAAAGTCCAGGGCTGGCCGAGTGACTCAGTTGGTTAAGAGCGCAAGCTCTGAGCAACAGGGTCGCTGGTTCGATTCCCACATGGGCCAGTTAGCTGCGCCCAAGCTGAGCTGCTGCTGAGCTGCCAACAGGTGGCAGAATGGCTCAGCTGGTGAGAGCACATGCTCCTAACAACAAGGTTGCCGGTTCGACTCCCGCATGGAATGCTGGGCTATGCCCACCTGCAACTAAGATTGAACAGGGCACCTTGAGCTGAGCTACCCTGAGCTGCCAATGGGCAGCCGGACGATGACTGGACTTGGAGCTGAGCTACCTGCGCCCTTCACAAGTAAGAATAAAGGACAACAACTTGGTTGTTCCCCTTCCCCAATTCCCTCATAAAATCTTAAAAAAAAAGAAAAGAAAAAAAAAGAAAAGAAAAGAAAAGAAAAAAGTCCAGAGGTCATGGGCCCAGAGTCTTGAGAATAACTGGTTGTCAAAACCTCTGACCCAGCCCCCTCACACCCTTGTAGAGCCAGAGAAGGTAGACAAGTGTCCATTAAGCATATGAAAAGATGGTCAACATCTCTGACAATAAGGGGGAAATGCAAATCAAAAGCACAATGAAGGATCCCCTCCTAACCATTGGGATGGCCACAATGTATGTTACGTATGTACCAGGTTTTTATTCATCCAGTCTTCTGTTGATGGACATTTCCGTTGTTTCTGCCTCTTCACTATTGTGAATAATGCTGCAATGAACATGGGTGAGCAAAGAGATATTTGTTTCAATTATTTTGGATATATGCCAAAATATATATTAATATATATTAATTATAAAATATAACTGGGGTTGCTAGACATATGGTAATTCTATCTGTAATTTCTTGAGGAATCTCCATAGTATTTTCCATAACAGCTGCACCAATTCACATCCCCACCACCAGCAGCACACGTGTTCCAATTTCTCCACATGCTCTCCAATACGTATGATCTGGTCCTCATGACGGACCCCATCCTCCTTAGAGGTCTCATCAGCACTTGGACTGCATTCTGTCTACTTATCTCTGGTACCCAAGTTGCCACCTCTAGGGGATAAACAAAGGCATCCACCTTGGCATCCCAGTCTCCAGCAGTTACATTATTTCAGTGGACAACGACACAGCCCACAGTCACCGACCTTCAGAAGTCTCATGGGGCCTTTCATAATTGAATTCCCAACACCACGCGAGGGTATTCTTAATTGCACATTTATCAAGAACCCATTTGACTGTTTAGTGTGGCCATTAATTATGGCTGAGGAATCTTTGAATAGCCAGGTGTTACCTTTTAAGAGAGAACTAAGCTCTTCTTATCCTACCATCTATACTGCCTTCATTTAGCTCATTGTGAGGATGTATCTAGTTCATCAACTAGTCTTACCATCCACAGGGCAACGGGCAGAGAACTTGAACATGGAACCTGCCCATAGAAAGAACTTGGATATGAGAACTCCCCAAAGAGAACTAAGCAGCTTGCTTCAATTCATGGGGAGAGATACAAGGTTCAGAACATTCATCTCTGTGATGGGCAGGCAGCTCTTCAGGTTGTTCTGCCACCTGTCTTAGAGGCAGAGACTTGACCTTCTTGACCATGAGATACCTCCACTTTTAGCATGTGTCACTTTATAATTTTATTGCATAGTTCCATCTTTAAAAGAATGGCCTTTGGATACCACCCAAGATATAATAGTTTCTTTATGCCTCCATAGAATGTGAGGTTCTTCATCCCAATAACATGCGTGTCTAAGAGGTTGCATCTAGCCCTGACTATGGGGAGTATTCTAGTCCCAAACCCCAGTGGGCATCTCTAGGTGACTGCATAGAATTCTGTCATAAACTCCAGCCTGTGTGTGTTTTAGTTGCAGACACATTCATAGCATTTGAATCAGGGATGGGGTGTTCCATTGTCCTCTCAGAATACAGAAGTCTTTACTGTTGACTACACGGGTGGGTTCAGGAGGTTGTAAGATCTCTTATTTAGTATGGGCAAAGGATGGGCTTGCCCAGCCCTCAGCTGTGAGCTAATGATAACAAGTGCTCCAATTATGAATCATGTGGTTTTCATTTACATTTTTAGGTACAGATGCTGGCACTTATGCAAATCCCTCTTTCTCACCTTCCTCTTTTGAGTTTTACTGTGACCTTGGTGCTTTTGAACACAACATTGATGTAAGCCCAAAATTCACTTTTGGCCTGTTAATATTATCTCCTTCAATACATTATAATATATACTGCATTGCTATCCAGTAATGCACAAAACTTCACCCACCACTGCCAAGCCATTTAAAATTTAACTAACTTAATTTTGATAAAACTTCAAATACGGAGGTTATAAGCCTAGCACAAGGTATCCCGGTATATCCTTCACTGAGATTCATCAACTATTAACATTTGCTATGTTAACTTTATTATATCCCTCCCTCCCTCTTACAACAAAATTGCACACATTTAATGTATACATCTTGATAAATTTGGACATATGTATACACCTGTGATACCATCACTGTGACCAAGGTACTGGACATATCTGTCATGCTGGGGCTCAGCTCCTGGCAGATGAACACAGGATTTGGTGAAGCTGAAAAGGAACAACAATGGAGCCACAGATAGAGGGTTTATACCACTATATTATTCTGGATGACAGCTGGTCGAGACACGAGAAGCAAACATCCGTCAATACTTCCTGCAACAGTCTCGCTAGTGGCCAGGCGAGACACAGGAAGTAGGATCCACAGGATCTGCACCATTTGTGACACCCACGCTTGCTAACACAGCCTCAGCAGTTATGTGCAAAACAATAGTAGCTTATAGCCAACTGATTACAGCTGATGGCCATCAAATAACAGAGCCAGCACCTTTCCACGTGAGGCCAAGAGCCTGGAAACTGCCCTCCTGGCCCTTTCCCAACAATATCCATCATCTCAAAAATGTCCTTGTGTTCTTTTGTGTGTTTTTAAATATAAGAATATTTAACGAGAGCCACTGTAAATCTCATAGAAGCAGAGTGTCAGGGGCAGGGTGTGGGATGGGAAATTTAAATCAGCAAGGAGAGAGTGATCAATGTGATTTAATTAGGATGGCCAGGGCAGGCCTCTTTGTAGCCTGTCTCCATTAATTTGCACATATGTGCTAATTATTCTCTTATAATCCTTTCCATCTCCCTTTTCTGTGATTATTTATGCATTCTCTTTTTGAGGATTCTCTGTGATTTCTCCTTTTTGTCTTAATTTAGCTGCATGGTGTTTTGGCTATTATAATGGTTTCTTAAAGGACCACTGCTTTATTTTATTTATTAGTTCTATGTATTTTTTCACCTTCAATTTCACCATTCTTTTCCATTGGTTGGCTTTGTTTAGTTTTTTTTTTAATTAAAGTTTATTGGAGTGACAATTGTTAGTAAAGCTACATAGGTTTCAAGTGTACAATTCTGTAATACATCATCTATATGTCATGTTGTGTGTTCACCACCCAGAGTCAGTTCTCCTTCCATCACCATGTAGTTGATAGCTTGGTGTGTGATTGTGTTCTCTTTTTAGGTATAAATACATAAATGTATATGTAAATGTGGGTACATGTGTATCAAATATACTTATGATTGTATTGTAAATAAATATACATATTAAAATTGTAATTTTTTATATACTAGTTTTTGCCGTGTGTCACCATTTTTCCAGCTTAAATACCATTTTTTATCCTACTGCCCACCCTCCTTTCTTTGCCAGGAAGACCAGAAGTTTTTTCTGCATGTTATCTCTTCAGTACTAATTATAATCAGACCTCTGTAGCATTTGGGATTGTTTATAATAATTACAAGGTAGTCAGATTTCCCATCAGATTCATTATTAATTAATCATTCACCCATCTATTCATTCTCTCTTGACATGTTAATTGAGCACTATTCTTTGTCAGGTACTATTGTATCCATTGGAGAAAAACAGAGAAAGGACAGGCAAAGCCCCTTCCCTCATGGTCCTTTCATTTTGTTAGTGAAAAACCAACAACAAACAGACATGAAAGTAGCTATTCGGTGCCCAGGTATAAATCTTATCACATGACCCACAAAACCAGAAAGCAGAAGAATTGTTCAAGTTTTCTGAAAAGTATTAAAGAAGACTTACTGGAAAGAGCCCCGAGGACCATGAAGAACTAGGTACTCACTGAAAGATGCAGTCCAAGGGTGACTAATGCAGGCTCAGGACATAGTTACTAAGAATCTGCTACACCCGATGACTGAGCTGGACTCAACACAAGACACCGAGTCCACAAATGATGTCTAGGAGTGTCTCATTCAATCCAACACTCCAGAATTTTC
>NW_017732808.1:107237-131803 GCF_001890085.2 Hipposideros armiger | reverse complement strand
TTTGAGTGCTTAGCAGATTTAGGCTTTTGTAGTCCTTCGAATATTTTCAAGATACAGCAAACAAAACATTGTGTTACTGGTGCACCATGCATTGCAGTGTTGAGTTTCAAATTAGATCTGAGGGTGCACCCAGGTCTCTATAAGATAATGGTGGAATTTCACAGCAGTGGGGAAGGTTAGGTTTACTCAAAAGAAAGTGTCAGATAACTCTCTCTCTCTTAATTAAAATGGGCATCCGCTGTGTGCATTGAGCATTTAAATGCAAAATAAGGCAACTATCAAAATATTAAAAGAAAGAACTGATGGTTTAAAAAAAATACAGTGGCAAAGCCAAAGAATGACTGAAACCAAGGAAACCTAGAAGCAATCAACAAAAAGACAGATACAGCAAATATCATTAAAAAATGACTCCAAGTACTTAAAGCTTAAAAATCACTGTGAATCCACTTGGAGGTATCTGCCTAGGAGATCATTACAGATGAGGCTCTGTTTGAATTTAAGCACAGTCACAGCAACTACAATTTATTTACATTGGAAATAGCAGGGATTTGGGTCAAGTGTTAAGTAGTAAGGGCGTAAGTTGCTGATGTTCATCATTTGGTAAGGTCACCTGGTAGGCTAATCTGGGGACAGCTTATGGGGGAGATAAGGTGAGGCACAAGAGCAGGCAGAGTGCCTCGGCTCCCATCTCACTAAGACTGAGGATCTGAGTCTCTGCCAGGTCGGCCAGGACGGGCAGCTGCTGAAGGTCGGCCTCATTTGGACCAGGATGGAGGTGGTGCCAGAAGAGGCTGGGCAGGCAGGCTTGAAATTAAGGTGGGCGTGGGCTCAGCTCCTGCTTTTGTGAGAGTGCCAAGTATCCTGCAAGGCAGCCAAGCTGGTCTGACCTCCACTATACCCCCACCCCTACTTGGTGACTGCTGCCAAGCACAGGGATGTGTCCCCGGAAAGTCCAAACCTCTTGGAAGGGAGCTTTTCACCTCCAGCCCCACAAAGCTGCAGGGCTTGGAGGAGAGGGACTCCAGGCCACAGAGCATGGGTGCATCGCACACAGATCAGCCTAGTTCCTGAGGTAGAAGGACGGTAGGTGAGCTGTGCGAATGGAATGGGAGGACCAAGACAGGAGATAGGTGGGCGGAGGGTCAGTTCAGGTGCAGCAGCTCAGGTGTTTGTGTTTTTGGGTGGAGGAGAGAAGGAGGTTGTCCAGGGGACACTTGAGCTCCTCACTGTACTAAGGGGATGCCCGATAGGTGAGAAGAACCCAGCACACAACTGGCTCATACAAGAAAGCCCTGTGACCCCCAGTGTCTTGTGCATCTGTGTGGGGAAAAGAGTCAAAATCTACAATACATCATCAATAGATCACATTGTGTGTTCACCACCCAGAGTCAGTTCTCCTTCCATCACCATATGTTTGATCCCGTTTACCTTCATCTACCAACCCAATACACTTAAAAAAAAAGAATCAAAATCAACAACTTTCTTAAATTTCTATGAATATTCTACCAGGCCCCCTTCCTTTTCCTATAGGACAACTTAGGAGCAATGTCTTGATGTGACTGGAAAATGTGTGATGTTAGTATCCTGATGCTTTATTTGAAGTCATCATTTAAAAAACCCCACAAAACTGACCAGGCAACTACAGAGATGTCTAATGTAACCACATCTGTCTAAACCTGGGGCCTACCTCCCTGAGGTAGGAAGGTGGACATGAGCAGGAGGAGGAGGAACTAGGAGGCCCCCACAGGTAACCCAGTGGTGTCATCAGGATCCTGTTACAAACCACTGAAGCAAGTAGCCAGAACAGAGACTTGGGCTAATGCAAACACACTAGGATGAAGGAGAGGTGTGGAAGGAGAAAAGCCAGGAAAGGGGAGGAGGATAACCCATCTATAGGATATAAGGCCAGGGTCCCAGAGACGTTGGCCTGCTACCCACCATCAGGTCAGTCTGCTCCACACTCAGAGCGTGCTTGCTTTGCAAATCAACTTTGTTGTCTGCTGCTTGCTTGACTCTTTAGTTTGACTGAATTTTTTCTTTCAAGAGGGCAAGAACCGAGGAAAATCATTGTTCCTGGTAACATCCCCTTCAGGGTCATTGCCTTCAGGACAGCAATGAGCTGCCCAGTCAGAAATCAGGCCCAGGGCAAAGCACGTGGTCAGGGACCCCCCATCCCCCCGAAACCTACTACACTTGGACCCTCTGTGGCACCTAGACCTGCTGTGGCAGTGAACACTGTAATGTTCATTGTTTCCTTTATGCAAAAAGATGCTGCCTCTGCTGAGAAGAGAGAGAATTGATTATTGAGCCAGTAGAGCTTAGGTATCAAGTTCTCTCCTAATGACAGAGAACTAATACAGGTGATAAGAAAAGTCAGCTTCCACAGATGCTGGCATGGGGAGGCATTATCTTTCTACCTGGATATCCTCTCTACCTCTTTCCTTCCACGTTTGATTTCACATATGCACACACTTCCTTTTAATCCCAAGTGGACTGAAAGGTTTCTAAATTTCTTGGCCTCAGCCAAGGACTCCTCTTAGGAACTGACTTCAAAATAGGCAACTTCATTAAAGTACTTGAACAGCCTGAGTTAAATAGAGTTTTCAGCATGATTTAAACTTGTCACCCCTGCTGTCTGCATGCATTTCTGTCTTCTCGTATCCCGTATTCACTTGGCATTCCTGCAGCAGAACCCACAGCCATGCTGAGAAGTCTTGCTTTTATGACTCCAGTGGGCCTCCCACTCACTGCACCATCCAGGTCCATTCATTCTCCTCTGTGATTGTTGCTCCCCTCTCCTTTTCTTCACTCAAGCCTCAACCTCCCTCCTTTGTCCTAATTCTCAGCCTTTAACATGAGCTCCTGTGTCACTGAGACAAACAGAACATCAGAGCAGAACCTCAGTGTTTTCTTACACTGCATCTGCCTCACCTGGCTTCATCCCCTCACCTGAAACTCTTAAGTGCTAGCTATACTTAAACTAAAGAAAATATCTGCACCTAAACCTAGGGTCGCTTAACCAGTTCTCTATCCCCAGGCACCTCTCCTGCAATTCTCCCCTCAATCTTCCAAGTCAGCAAGTTTTTGCTCTCTTATATGATTTCCATCTGCAATTAACCAGCTAACTTTTCTCCCATGCAACAAGAGACCTCTCCTGGGTCCTGCTCCCATCACCGTTATTGTTTTTTTTTAGCTGAGCCATCCTACAGTTATTTTTTTACATTTTACTTCCGATTGCAGAAATCTTTTCTCAACCCCGAATTCAGATTTTGTTTTCCCCTCTCTCTTCACACCAATTGAGATAGGAAAATTATAGGCAGTCAGGGAAATTGCCAAGGTAGAGGGAATCAGGGTGGAAACCATAACAAAGTCAGGGAAATAATTTATTAGCTGACACACAGGTTTGAGTCACAGGACTTGCCAGAGTGACAAACTCAGGTGGGGGAGGAGAAAGGCCTCTTTTTCCAAGTCAGGGATTCCCAGGTAGAATGCATATCTTCAAAGAGGTTATTTAACATAAGATAAGACTGCCAGGAGTCCTCTTTTCAAATCCAGTCTCTGGCTAACATGCTCCTCTCAGAGCAGGGACATTGATTAAGCTGATTAAACTCTAAGGAAATTAGACAGTTTGGAGAAAACACCTCCTCCGGGCTAAGCAACAATGTAAATCTGATAATAGTGCCAAGAGGCACCAGGTAGCCTCCCTACCCAGACATACAAAAAGTATAAAAACCAAAGCTTTTGCCCTAACTAGTGGGCACCCCAGTCGGGACCCCCTCTTGTTTTGAGAGCTGTTATTTTCTACTCTAATAAGCTGTCCTCTGTTACAAACTTTACCTCTCTGGTCCGTGTCTCCATTGTTCGGTGCTACGAGACCACAAATCCCAGCGTATACATATACATACCTGAACACACACAACACACAACACACACATCCAAAAATCCTACATCACAATCAGACTCTCCTCTCCCCATCGCTCCACTGAAATGGTTTCCCTAGTATCCTCCACTTGGACAAATCCATAGGTCAGTTCTGGATCCTCCTTGTACTTGGAATAGCTGAGCCCTCTTTTCTCCTTGAGAAGCTCCCTCTGCGTGGTGTTCAGATCACCACACACTTGGTCTTCCTCCTGCTTCACTGACCCCCGCTGCTGGCTTGTCTTTGCTGGGTTCCCCTCCCTGCCCTGTTGCTATGCTCCAAACCTAGTCTTTGGACCTCTTCTCTTTGCTACAAGTACTCAGTTCCTTGGTCATCTCTTCAGTGTCATGGCTTTAACTGTTATTTGGTACATGGGCAGGTCCCCATGTTTATATCTCTGGCCAGACTCCTCTCCTGCACTACCCAACACCCCACACATGTCTCACACTCCTGATTTACCCTCCCAGACATGCCATACTTAATTTGAAGAAGTCCTATTCTTCCAGTTGCCCAGGCCTAAGTCTTTTGATTCACCCTAAACTCATCTCTTTACCTCAAACCGGTCAGAGAAACAACCAGGAAACACTGTTGTCTCTGACTTTGAAAAGAATATCCAGTGTCTGACAATGACTCGCTACCTCTATTACTACCTCTGGTCCAAACCACCAGCACCCCCTGCTGGACACTGCACGTGGCCTCCTAAGTGGTCTTGGTTTTGCCCTGGTCTCAGTCCTCAGTCTGTTCTCAACACAGAACCAGAGGAATTGGTTGTGTCACTCCTCTGACCACCACCCTGTAAGGATTCCCATTTCCTCAGAGCCAGAGGCCAATCCCTTCAGATGGCCTCCCTCCACCACCGCTCTGACTTCCCTTGTGCTCCTCTCCCCCATGTCATTTCTCCAGCTGCACTGGCCACCTTGTTCTTCCTTGGACATTTCTACCTGAGGAACTTGGCTCTCTCTTACCTCCACCTATGTCTTCTGTAACCTTGTTAACTCACTCACCTCCTTCAAGTCTTTGATTCAATATCAACTTCTCACTGAGGCTCTGCTTTGTCCCCCATTAATTAATGCAATCAGCCCTGTTCACACCCCACCTTCCCCAAAACTACCAATTTTCCTTACTTGGTTATTTTCTTCATCCCCTAGTAATTACCATACAATTGCTAAATACATTACATGTGCTATTTATATTCTGTCACTTGAATGTGAGCTTTTTGTTACCAGGAAAATGGCATTGAACCCCCTTGATTCTTGTCATCTTATAGGAAAGGCTTCAATCAAGAAATGGAATTTGTGCAGCATAAACAGCAGAAGTTGATTAGTAAAAGAAAGTACACTTTGAGATGTAGAGCGGGCTGACCCAAGAGATGGAAGCAGCCCTGCCTTACATTGTGTCAAGGTTTTTAATTCTATGGGTTGAATTGCCTCCCCCTCTCCCTTATTTTCTCTTTCTTTCTGCCCCTAAGGTATCTGATTCTCTGGCACTTAGCAATGCATTGCTTGATTTAGGGGCATGAGTTAACATGTCCCTTTGACTTAAGAACTTGGGTAAACACAACCCCTTGATTTGGGGGAATATGGAAACACATTCTTTAAGGATGTGAGAAAATCTGGAATCTTGTTGGGCTAGTGAGGTATTGGTGACAGACAGGATGGGTTTCCCCCTTCCCTGACTTTTAACAACACATCTCTTTTATTTAGAAGTATGTGTAAGCCTGGGGTCCTGCTGGGCAGCTGCCAGGCACCTTGACGCAAGTAGGAGCTGCAGCAAGTGGCTTTCTTTTTTTATTTTTGTTTTTGTTTTATTCACCATTTAAACTCTTTATTTAACTTTTGCATTCCAGCCCTCACTTTTTTTTTATTAGTTTCAGGTGTACAAAAAAAGGTAATAGTTAGATATTTATATCCCTCACAAAGTGATAACCCCTCTCCCCCAATCTACTACCCCTTTGACATCGTATATAGCTGTTACAGTTCCACTGACTCTATTCCTTATGCTGTACTCCACATCCTGTGAATATATATATATATATATATATATATAATTATAGTTGATAGTCATTATTCTTCAGCTTCAGGTATATACTGCAGTGGTCAGGCACCTACACTGTCCATGAAGTGGTCTCCCTAATAAGACAAGTATCCAGCCCTCATTTTAATCAAGCTTCAATTCTGTTTACTTACATTATAGGTATACTTTAAAAGTTGTCATTGAATGTTTTGCCTATATTACTTTGATAAAAAAGAATAAATGATAAAACATAATTTATAACTTTAAATTACTTGATGCCTACTTAAAATCATTTTAGCTCTTTTATTTTAATGGACAGATAGCAAATTTGATTTTTCATAGTCATCATCGCCTCTGTTCTATGCTACCTGAATACAGTCTATTTAAATGTGTTGTGTGTGTGTTTTTTATTAGTTTCAGGTGTATGAAACAATGCACTAGTTATCGTTTTCACCCCTCGCAAAGTGGAGTCAATGGAAATTGTAATAGATATGTATGATATGGGGGGGATGTGGATTGGGGGAGCAAGTGGCTTTCTAATTGGGGCTAAATTCCTCCTTCTCCTGCTCATTTCTACCTACCTACCCTATCATGATGAACACTGAACAACGCTCTTGAAGAAACAGTGATGGGTTTGTGAGCTCTATATTCACAGAGGAGATGGTTCTGCACTCAGAGAACAGAAGACAACACATGATCATCTAAGATCTTATGTGTCTGTCTCGACTTCCTTCTAAGTATGGCTGCTGGTCCTGCAACCACACACTATAGGATAATTGTGCTGTTTTTACTTTCAGAATAAGTACAATAAGTAAATTAGCTAAACATAAAACACCAATCAATCTATGTGAGAGTAGTTGGAATCCATTGTTTTAATGCACATGAGTTTTTGAACACTAAAAATATATGCATCCACTAAATCACATGCCAATAAAGGGATATGATGTTTGCAGCATCTTCCCTGGGGAAATAACACCTGAAGTTCATATTTATGTGCATATATGCACCTCCCACAGACAAGAACTCTATCTGAGAGTGTAAAACTCAACATTATTGATGCACATTAGAGAATCAGACTATCTAGGAATCACACCATGGCTGCGGACCTGATGAGCTGCAGACACCAGCTGAGCTCTCAGGGCTTTGGGCCATGAGGAGATGTGTGCCCTGTGACCAGCAGGGGGCGCTGGGGGACTGCCCTGTGGCCGTTGCATAGCTTCTCAGTGAGGGCCATTGATTCAACGGGAGCCTGGGCCTGAGGGCTGGACCCTATGCTCCCCGATGGGGACTCAGCAGCTGTGTCCTCTCAGGACTGGCAGAGTCCCCTGAGCAGGGACCTCTGTGTGATCTCAGCAGGTGCTTCCTCCCAGGGATGTCCCAAGGGTGGGCCAATCTCCATTCTCATTCTGGAGTGTGAGCTGAGCTCATGGAAGGGCTGGGCAGTTATTGGATGAACACACATTTGCATGGACAGCCCCTCCTCTAACAGGGTAGAGAAGAAAAGGAGGCCTGCTGCAGGGCAGCCCCAGTGGAGCTCAGGGGCTGTGTGCACCATGCCTTGGACTCCTGTTCCTCATTGTGCCTCTCTCTCACAGCACAGGTAGGTCAGGCCACGGGAATCAGGCCTTACTTCCCAATTTCAGTCCTTTCATGCTCAGTTTCCTAAGAAACTTTACCCTGGTTCCTGTTCCATGTCCCACTGTGTTTGTGTTTGCAGGTTCCCTCTCCCAGCCTGTGCTGACTCAGCCACCCTCCCTCTCTGCATCTCTGGAAGCATCAGCCAGACTCACCTGCACTCTGAGCAGTGACTTCAGTGTTGGCAGTTATGGCATATGCTGGTACCAGCAGAAGCCAGGGAGCCCTCCCTAGTATCTCCTGTACTACTACACACACTCAGATAAGCACCAGGGGCCCGGGGTCCCCAGCCACTTCTCTGGACCCAAAGATGTCTCAGCCAATGCAGGGCTTCTGCTCATTTCTGAGCTGCAGCCTGAGGACAAGGCTGACAATATAATTGTAATACAAAGAACTGACAATTAAGTTCGCGAACTTGCTGCAACGATGTTGCTAACCTTTTTTTTTTTTAAGATTTTTTATTGGGGAACTGGGGGGATGAGAAGTGCTGGGGAATTGGGAGAAGGGGAACAGACAAGTTGCTGTCATTTTTGTTCTTCAGTCTAGTTGTGGAGGACGTTGCTTCACTGGCCCAAGTTGGCACCATCATTGCGCTCTTCCCGGGCGAGGCAGATCAGTCGCCGGCTTCTGGACGGCCGCTCACTGCGGCTGCTGGCCGCTCACGCTGGCTGCTGGCTACACACGGTAGCCCATGGCAACCCACTGCCACAGGGGCTGCAGCCTACGCAGTCGCCGTAGCCGGTGACTCACGACAGCCCAGCTCCAGGTTGCGCTGTTGTTCAGCATCTTAGCTGTGGAGGGCAGTGTCACTGGCCCTCATATGTGGGATCCGAACCGGGGCCCTCTGGCGTCCCAAGCCAGTTCTTAGCCATCGCGCCACTCGGCCGTCCCGTTGCTAACCTTTTTTGATATCAGAGATTATTCATTATGAATTTGTACCAACTGGAGAAACAGTTTTAACCAAGTTTACTATTTGGAAGTGCTGGAAAGGCTGCGTGAAAAAGTCAGACAACCTGAACTTTTCGCGAACAATTCATGGCTCTTGCATCACAACAATGCTTACCTGGCACTGTCTGTGAGGAAGTTTTTAGCCAGTAAACAAATAACTATATTGGAACACCCTCACTACTCACCTTATCTGGCCCCCAATGACTTCTTTCTGTACCTAAAGATAAAGCAAATATTGAAAGGAAGACATTTTGATGACATTTAAGACATCAAGGGTAGTATGTTGACAGCTCTGATGGCCATTCCAGAAAAAGAGTTCCAGAATTCCTTTGAAGGGTGACTAGGTGCTGGTGTCAGTGCATAGCTTCCCAAGGGGAGTACTTCAAAAGTGACCGTAGTGATATTCAGCAATGAGGTATGTAGCACTTTTTCTAGGATGAGTTTGTGAACTTAATTGTCAGGAATCGTATGTGGGATGGCAACACTAACACTCACCCAGTGTTCCAGACCCACAAGCAAGTGAGACAGAAAGCTCCTGTCTGCTCTCCAGGCTTGGTGCAGTCATCCCTGCTGATGGCTCTCACCAAGTCTGGCTCCGCTGTGACTTGTGTGGTCAGATCTTCATTCAGCACCTGCTTTGCCTGGACCAGTGGTTCTGTCCATGTTACACCCTTGTCTTCTGTTCAACTTTTAGATGGATTTATTGCTCATATATTCTCACTGCATTCATGTTTTCACAGGCACTATTCCCTGCTCAGAGCTATAAAATCTCCCAATGTCAACATTTGAGGAGGTCAAATCAGGTCGATTCAGGCCATGTCCAGCTCAGGGTGGAGGAGTCACTAAGATATGCTTCTGGTATGAGTGTTTCAATTTGAATTCTGTGATACAAACCAACACTCTGGAATGAAGTGTACTCTATATACTAGCAATGAACTATCAACATGTAAAAATAAAAACAATATTGTTTATAACAACATCAGTGCAAAATATTTAAGGATAAATCCGAGAAAAAGTGAAAGTCTTATACACTAAAAAGTACAAAGCATTGCGAGGAAATTAAATGAAACTTACATAGATATAACTAGTTTGGGGGTTGAAATACCCAGTGAGGTTAATATAATGATTTTCCCCAAATTGAATGAAAAGCTAACTGCAAGGTTTTTGGGTAAAATGTCCTTGCAATGAAGGATGATGTAGGCAATTTCAGCAAAGAAATGGAAACTGTAAAAAAACACCTACATGAAGCAACAGCCTATGAATGACCCTTCTCTTGTTCCATGAGACTGTCTGCACCTGTGTGAGGGGAGGGACAAGAAGTAGATCTGAAGTCACAGGACCCAAATCAAGGTTAGGCAGGGACAGTGGCCTTAGTCCAGGAAGAGGCACAGACCGGGGAGTAGGGGGCATGCTGTCCTGAGGGCTGATGGCCAGAATGTGGGTGCAGTGGGCCAGGGCTGCACACAACTGGGTGCTGATGCTGTGCTGGCATCTGCAGTGTACACCTGAGATGACATGTCTGTGATTGTCACCTCACCCCAATGAAGGACCCAGTGGCCCTTGTTGGAGGAGAATCAGGACCACAAAGACTGTATGTTGAAGAGGGCAACATGTGATTTCAGGGACTCTGACTCTGACTCTGACACTGTTTCCAAGGGTTAGAAATGGAGCCTGCACCCATAATTTCTAGGAAGACAATCTGAAGACCCTTCTCACAAAAGGGACCCTCTCCAATAGCTGCCTCAGTATGTCTCAGGAAGCGTGGGGATGGCCTGACCACACATGGGGTGTTGGTTGTCTCGGTCTGTGGGTGGACTATAGTGGGAAGTCACGCCTGCTGGGGGAATCTTGCATCCTTGGCATGTACCTCATTGAGACTTATATTCTCAGGGCCTTTGTAGGACCCAGGACACTGAATTCCCATCTTCCAACACCTATCCTAAGTTGTTCCACAGGACAGGACCCAGGAAGGTGCCAGAAGGACAAAGAGGATGATGTGGGTATGGAGCAGAGGAAGAGATGGGAGGCAGCTGGGCCTTAGCTCTGGGCCTAAGGCACAGGGTTGTGGACTGTCCGCATCACGCCCTGGATTCCTGCCTTCCTCACCTCCCCTGACATGAAACCGGCAAAGGATCCTCACACTCGTGCTCATGCCTCCCCAGCTCTGTCCCACTCCCTGTTGTGTGGACTCTGCCCTGTGCTCACAGGTCTCTGCATCTTGCTCTGCCCATCCAGTCTCCTTCAGGGACAGGCAATCGGGACAGAAAGACAATAACTACTGTCCTGGGAGAAGCAAAAACTGTGGCTGGGATGGTGTGATTCACACCCATCAGCCCCAGGCATATCTCACCAAACTATGGACTCCTTGAAATGACTACATACTTCCAGAATGTGGGTTCTCTTTATTGCCACCATGTCACCTGCAGCAGAAGCTCTTGTTTCCGACTTGAGGGTGAAGCAGAACATCACTGACCAGCACGAACAGCACCAGGCCCGGGAGATGAAAGTCTAACTCCTTGAGCACCCAGAACCAATGTCATCCATCCAGCAATGCCTATTTCACATAGATGTTTTGTTCTTTTCTTCTCAGAGTGTTTCTTCATATGATCAAGTGAGGACATGAGAAATGATCTTGTAGCTCACCTCCTTAGAGTTATCCCACCCACACCTCGCACAGGACAGCCAGGGCTGTCTTCTCAGTTCATATTCAGATTCTGGGGATTCCACACTTGCTGACTGTCCCCTTTTTGCAATTTCTCCCTCACTACCAACCTCTCTGGCAATCCCAAACTTTGTGCTCTGGAACTTGAAGTGAACAAAGTCATCAGGAACCCCAAATCTCACCTTCCTCTACCTTTTAGGTCTTTTAGGTTCCTGCTTCCAGGGTGTGCTGACTTATCCATTCACAGTATTAGGGTCAGGTCTCAGAAATAACATCATCTATAGCAGAAAAAGCAGCACCACAGAGATGAACAGTGTGGCCGGGCAACACAAGCATCCAGGCAGGAGCCCTAGAAACGTGGACCTGGGAGTTCCATCTCAGAGACATCTAAGATGGAACCTCTGGTCAGGTCTGGCAAAGAACGCTTCCTCAGAGTCTTTTAGATCATATCCAAAAGAAGCAGATCATTAGGGCCAACATTCAATGACCTTGACACAATGTTCCAGACACTGGAGGATTGGACTCATCTTCCCCTCCCGCTGTGGGTCATTCACTCGCTAGTCACTTCCTGCATCTAACTTCACATCAGGGATGACTCTGCTGTTCAACCTGCTATAAGCCACTGAGGATCTGAAGACTTTCCAAGATTCTGTGGCTATGAAGACAGCTTAAATTTTATAATTGCATGTTCTCAGCGTGGTCACTGCTCCACAGACAGAAACATTATCCACAGGAAACAGATTATTTCAGGGCAATCAACGGAAGGGTCAACAGGAGGCTGAGGTCAAAGTACCCAGCTCAAAAATTAACAACCTACCAGAATCTGACCACAAGGAATCCATGTAATTTTATCTCAGGTCTTTGTCAGGAACAAAAATCTATGACTACCTTTCCTTGTCTGTACCCAAGCCCTGCCTGGTGGCTCTCTTCCTGTCCTACTGAATCCAGGAGCAGGCACCTTCTCTCCTGGTCTCCTGGGCATGACCCTCAGCTCTGGGCAAACATGCTTCCTGTCAGTTCCCTTCCCTCAGACACCAGGCCTTGTAAAGACCGACCTTCCTGCAGAAACATGAAACCAGGGGGAGGCTGCTCTGATAGTCACTGTGCTGGAGGGACAGGAGGGACCTTGATTCCTGTGGATCCACATCCTTAGTACTGTGTGTGTCTCTGATCTCATGGCCATGTCAGGATTTAGTGCATGGTTCTTTATCCAGAGCAGGGGAAGTCTGTGACAACTCATGAGAGCAAAAAGGAGACCACTGTCCTCATCATTTTATCACTCAGGTAAGGCACTGGCCTTAGGTCTGTCAGTTCCCTGGAATACTCTGGAAACGGAAGATGACGATTCCATAGTGAACTCTGGAAATCAAACTTGAGAATGAGTGAAAGTGTAGCTTTATAATAAACCAGAGACACACACAAGTGGGGATCAGTCATGAGGGTGAAAGAGGTGAATCTGTTTCAAAAATTTTTTTCTTTCTCCTTTCTCATTGCAAAAGATTGCAATAGAAAAACACACATGACACTTTCAGTAAAGGCTTAAGTAGCTGCCAATTACATTCAATCTCCATTCTTGGCTTTATAAAAATAAATGTAGAAGTGAAGAAATAAAGGATACACCCTTGATGTCTTTATGATCGTGTGTCTTTAAACTAGAGAGAAGCATTGTTCCTAAAGGTGAAGTATTAGAATTGTTTCCATTTTATTCTTGGACCATGCATAATGGCTGCTGTCACAGCTACTATGAAATATTTTCATCTGGGATTTGTGTCAAATCAATAATAAAAGTGAAAAAAAGAAAATATTTAAATGAGGGATCAATTTAAATTATGGAAACTACCATTATGCACCTATAGGACTGGAGATTGAACTGAAAATTCATTAGAATGAATACAAAATTATCAAGCTCGTAATAACATTAGAATATAATTTTAAAAGTAATTCAAAATATATGTTATTCTGGTCCCAGTATAAACAAATTATAAACTTTGACTATATCCGTAGGAAAAAAATGATAAAATTCAACAAGTTATAGAAAAAAATTTGAACAAGTGGTGAAATATTTTCTTACATGAAAACACCGAGTAAACATTTCAGCAGTAAGTAGATATGTTATATAAGCACTGTTATTATTTATGTTATTTCTTATTTATACATGTTTTCCCTTTAGGAGGTGTGTGGGTGGGTGTAAGCACTGGAGAGAGTACAGATCTCTCATTGTCAGAAGGAGGGATCAGTAAGTGGAAAATCCCAATTACTGATTACACACAGGGTCACTGTGTCTTGTCAGTGTGGGGCTCTACAGCAGTGTTATGCAACATGTCCCCTTCCAGGGTACTGTACAGAATCTGTGCTGACTCAGATGTCCTATCATCTGGTTGTTGGGCAGCTCCTCTTGCCGTAGAAGAAGCAGCAGACCTGGGTCTGCAACATGTCCTGGTACCATCAGCTCCCAGACAGGGGCCCAAACAGTGTAGTCTGGTGTAAAATCTGGGAGGGGCATTAGTCAAAGGGGAAATTTGGGGCCTGAGGCCAGGAACACTCTTTATGCGACACAAGAGTGTGAGGGACACTCCCCACTTGCTGGGAAAATGATGAGCCTCCTCCAGGAAAGGTGGGTGAAATGGGTCCATGGATGAGATGCTTTTACAGTTGACACCATCAAGGACCATGGGGACTCCTGTGAGTGGGTTTTCCTATGACCACAGGCACTGACTGTGTCCTCCTCTCCTCTCAGACCCCACTGGAGCTTTCCAGCAATCCAGGCTGTGGGTTGAGCTATGGGATATTAGGAGCAGTAAGCCTCCCATATGGGCCTGTGTCATGCCCCAAATGAAGCTCCTGATGAGCCCAGGTCTGAGGTCACCTTTTCCTGCACAGGAAGCAACAGACACATTGGGAGTTACCATGGCAATTGTCCCAGTGCTCCCAGACAGAGCACCTACCTTTCTGACCTAGGACATCAGTTGAGGGACCTTACAGGGGTTCAAGCCTAATTCTCAGATATAGGTTTCTTACCAGGACCTCTTTGACCACCTCTGGGCACCAGCCTAAGGACAAGGCTAATGATCACTGTTATAGAGCTGAGCACAAACCTAGTGCCACAGAGCACTCCTGTTCATGGGAAATTGTGATATGATCAGCCCTCCACTCCTCTGTCTTACCCATAACTCTCACTGATATATCAGGAAAACAAATCAATGTAATAAACTATATAGTAAAATTTCAAAATTCTGCACTGGTTTCCTGTGAGTTTATACTTAATGTTTCCCTCTGGCCTCATAAATTTTGAGTTCTAGACATCCAGTTATCCCTGTCTGCAGGTACAGTGGAAGGTTCTACTCTGTCCCAGTCAATCTTGGGGCCCAATTCTGTCACGAGGCTGCTGACTGAGGAGGCAGGATGATCGCCTGTCCTCTTCTGAGATGGCCTTGGCCAGCTTCCAAACATGATAAGGGAGAAAGGCATGGGTTTGATGAGTTCCTTGACACACACTCTCAGAAAAAATTTTCAAGAAATTAATTTAAATATTTTTTTAAAAGACTCGGAATAAAGGCCACTAAGGCCAGTGGACTCAGAGGGACTTTAGAACGCTGACACTGCATAACCACTGTCACTGATCATCACGAAATTTTCAGAATATGACCTCATGGGGCCCAACTGCTGTTATTTAGAAAATTGTGTAATCTACATAAAAAACCTTTTCCATGTAAATGTCTCTCATTTAAGAGAAATTTTGTTTAAAAATGAAATACTAGTGTATTATTCTATTTTTGGTAAGCAAGTTTTGTGAGAGAAAATGACTATTCTTTCCTCCCCCCAATTCAAAAGTATATTCTCACACAGTCATGTCCTCACCTCCTTCCAGTCCTTGTGCAACTGTCACCTCCATAGTAAATGAGGCCTGTTCTACCTGAAGCCCTTTCCTCCACTCCTGATCCCTTTCCCTAACTTATTTTTCTCCTTCTAAAGTTCTGTGACATTTGATGACTAATTTGTCTTCCATCATTAGAATGAGGGTTCCAGGAAGTGAGCATTTCTCTTGGTTGTTTGCCCTTCTGTTTCTCCAGCACCTAAAACATTACCCAGGACATCAATGCTCGCCCATTGTGTTTTACGTGGAAAAGCCAGTCATGCAGCATCATACAAAGCAAGATGACATCATGTTTTTAAAAAAATCTATCCGTTGATTGATATAAATATAATTTTTGTACACTATATTTGTACATATATATTCATGTTATTAGAGCATATACTTTAATCTGTTAACAGTTGTTTCTTTAGGAAGTTAGTGGGTGTGGATGAGAGAGGTGTATTGTCAGGGGCTAGTATATTTAATATTATAGACCAAGCATTATTTTAATTTTGATAACAATAAAAGTGATATGTATTCCTTGTGTAATTTATTAATATTACATATGAGCATACTGATAAATAATGTGAACATCTAAAATTAAGTTGAGATAAGGATGGTACAACTCTATGAATATATTAGAAAACAGTGAATAAAACACAGTGTTTATGAGTGTAAGAATTCTATTTCAATGACACGGTTAAAACATCAATAATTTGATATTCCAGTATTAAGTAACAGGTGGCTTTATTTAAAACATAAGTTAAAATTATTCATTATATTCATGAAAAATTATTAAAACAGATATTTCCATTACACTCTCTCCCATTCCTATTAGAAAAGTCTGGCATATTCCAAAGTTTGAAATCAGCAAGGGGAAATTGTGAGTAAAAATAAATTAATTAATAAATCACTGTTTTATAGGTGAGGAGGCTGCTGGAGGAGGCAGACTTGGGAGAGGGATTCCTTTCAAATGAAAATCTCTGGAAAATGCAGAAAGCAAGTTTAAGGCAAGACAATCTACCTGAAGAGCCATATATATATATATATATATATATATATATATATATATATATGTATGTATGTATATATATATATATAAAGATTAGACAATACTGTGAGTTTACATACACATATTGTGTCACTTCATTGCCTTTTAAAATAATCAACTCTGATGGAATATTACACTGAGGAATAATATAAATAATATAAAAAATTTCTGACGTATAGTCATCTCAGATAAAATTGTCAACTATCATCTTATCTTTGCAACAGAAAGGGGAAAAAAACTATACAAGTGAGACTCAAAATAATTATTCACCACTTAGTAAATGTGCTCAGAGGTCAGATAAGCGTTCCAGCAGGAGAGCCCTGGGATAAGTGCCCCAGGAAGAGGAGGGTTGGTTGGTGGTCACTGGGGGCCAGATCAGTTGATCAGGGAGGGTGTTCCATACAGTGATTTGTTTACTGGCTAAAATCTCCTTCACAGACAGTGCCGTGTGAGCTGGTGCATTGTCGTGATGCAAGAGCCATGAATTGTTGGTGAAAAGTTCTGGTCGTCTTTTTCACGCAGCCTTTTCAGCACTTCCAAATAGTAAACTTGGTTAACTGTTTGTCCAGTTGGTACAAATGCATAAGGAATAATCCCTCTGATATCAAAAAAGGTGAGCAACATTGTTGCAACAAGTTCTTGAACTCAATTGTCTTACCTCGTATGATACACCAAATAAAATTAAACATCACACTATTTACATTAATAAGTAATTACTTGTGTCATGAAATAGATTGCCATTTTGTGGGGGTTTTTTCTAAGCTTGAAGAAAACTCAGTCAGTATACGTAGGTTTTAAATAAAATGGGAAATTCAACAGTGAATTTGCAAGAAACACTATGTTGTGCATTTTACTGTTATAATACAGCTGCAACTAGAAAGAATTGACTAGAATACTGAAAAGTGAGTGACAATGCATTGGAGGCTCCTGATGTCCAGCAAGAATGATTTATTCACTTTCCCAACCCAAATGATCCTGTGCTTTGGGTGTAAATAATAAAAACAAATTGAATTTACTACCCAATACATCAAAATTCATCACTTCTCTGTGCTCCCCTGAAACAGACAGGTGGGGGTTGGGAGCAGAGAAGGACAGACATTTGGGCAGGAAGCTGAGGCTCAATGATTCCATTAAGCTTTACAAAACTTCTGCAACCGTTCAAAAATGGAATGTGATAACCTGTGGAAAGCCTGAGTGCTGTGCCTAGAACACAGGAACGGTTCAATAAACACTAATTGCTTTCCTCACTATTATATCATCAGAAATCATATCCTGTAACTCCCCAGCTCACTTAGCTTCAGGTCTTTGTGCCACATGTGGAAGGAAAGCCAAAGTCTTGTTATGGCATAAATGGCCCTGCACAACCTCCCCTCCCACTACCTTTCTGACCTTGTTTCCTGTCGCTCTCTCACTTGCTCCTCATGGGCCAACCTCACCTTTTGTTGTCCTCACACACATCACATAGGTGACTGTGGAGGAATGCTTCACTTCCTGTCCTTGTCCACTGAGCTATGGGGCCCTCTCCACACTTTCCTCAGGTCTCTGATCAAATGTCAGTGCCTTGGGGAGGAGACATTGAGCATCTGTATTGACTAGCCACCATCCTGTTATTCTTCAATTTCCATCATAGCACTTTTTGTACCCAATGTAGCACCCACGGATCAACTGTCTATGTTACCCACAAAGACATAAATAAAAAGGATGTGTGCCCACAATCATGTACCTATTAATGGGATAACTGCATCTTCGACCTCCTGAATCCCAGTCCAGCACTTTGTCCGGCACAGAAACACAGATGTCTTAATGTCTCCCTCTTCCAGCCTTTGTCCATTGTCAAGATCCAGTAAAGGGGAGGCCTTGTATTTCTCTAGGCACAAGTGTTTAATTTACTAAAACAAGCATATGGTCACCATAAATCACAAACTTATAAACAGGTGGTCAGTTATTCTTCACCACTCATTTCACAGAAAAACCGGAAGTGCCCCTTGGGATTAGTCTTCACAAGCACTGCACTTCTGGAATGTACCGAGAGTGTCCTACCTGCCTGGGTGCCGGTGAGCCCACTCAATGGGTAAGCCAAGGAGAATGGAGGGATTCCAGGTTCAGGGGAGAAGAGCATCCTGTTTCCAATATACCCACCTGGGGAGGCTGCGAAAGAAACATCCAGTGTTAAAAGCTGTGAAAAGAAACATGTTTTCATTATAGAAAACACATAAGGGTATTACCAAAACAAGAAATGTGGGAAAAATGAAATGACACATCCAAACTCTTACCACTTTTACACATAAGGATATAATATTACACATCAATGTTATCAATTTTGCAACAGTCAAAATCAAATTACTTTTCTTTTTTTTAATTTTTATTTTATTTTATTTTATTGAGGAACAGTGTGTTTTTCCAGGACCCATCAGCTCCAAGTAAAGTAGTTGTTTCAGTCTAGTTGTGGAGGGCGCAGCTCACAGTGGCCCACGTGGGGATTGAACGGGCAACCCTGGTGTTATGAGCACTGCGCTCCAACCAGCTGAGCTAACTGGCCACCCCTCAAATTACTTTTCTCATAAGGCCACTTTCCACATTCCTTTATAACCTGAAACACTAAATGTGAAATAACTGACAGAGAAAGGTATGTATATTTCTAGCAATATACATAGTAGAAATGCATGTCCATGTACAGTATAAAATGCCCAAGCCAAATGTCCATCAACAGTAGAGTGGATAAATTGTCATATATTACTACAATGGAATATTATAAAATGATAAAATGAATGGGCCTCAGTTAAGCACAGAGATATGGTTGAATGCTACAAACATATCAGGAGCCAAATAACTCAGACATTAGGGAATGCATATTGGCTTATAGCATTTACAATTGTCCAAAACTGGAGAAGGCTAAAGTGTGAGAAGGTACACTGGTTAGTTTTGGAAAGGAGGGAGCCAAGGGGAGCATCTAGATGCTGGTAATTTCCATTTTTTTACCTGACTGGTATTTATATAGGTGGTCATTTTGTGACAAATCACTGCGCTGTATACTTAAGTTGTATGTATTTTCTATATGTGTGTCACACTTCAATTTTTTAAAAGTTCATAAAATGCTAAGACAGAGTTTTCTTAAAAATTATAAATAGATATATTATCCATTGATCCTGTTCCTTGCCGTACCCTGTCTCTGCCTCCACTGCCTTCAGAGCCCCAGACTGCTCAGGATGCCCTCATTGACATAATTCCCCAAGCTGCCTTTTGGAATGAGTCTCCTCCTTAGTCCCTTTGAAACATGACCCAATCTTGAATGAATGCACTGGATGAACTCATGTGTGGAGTGTGTGGATGCCTTTATGTTATCTCCTCCATGTGACATGCATAGAAACTTGCAGAGACAATTCATTGTCCCATCTTGAAAGGTGAGAACTCTATGTCCTTCAAAAATAAACTAAACTGATGAAGTTTTGTGAGGATGCATTCGGGGGAGTGTGAGGATAGGGAGAAATATGAGACAATCAGGGGAATTAGAAAGTGTGAAAAGTGACTCTTTTCTTTAAACTTACCCCAATTTTTGGGTCTGGATAAAGATACAGGGGAACTAAATGCCATCTAATGTCCCTTGCTCCTCTGTACATCTCTAAGATTACTTTCACTGTATCCAATGGAAAGGGAGCTCTAACTCATAACTTCATCTGCATGTGTCCAAAGGAATTCCAGGTAGAAGCCAGGATTCTGTCCCCACCCAGCTATAAGGAGCTGTCACTCTCAGTGATTCTGCTTACAGACCTTGGTGCACAGGTACATGGTGCTGGTGCTGTTGCAGTTGGAGGTCAGGGAGCTCATGAGAGAGGCAACATGAGAGAGAGCATCAGCCTCATAGTCCTGGGACAGAAGAGGTGCAAGCACTGGTTAGGATGTTTATATCATCACCCTTCCTCATGGCCCACCTACATACAGGCCTCCTTGGCTCTCTCAGCATCAAAATTTTCTTACCATCAGGCATCAGTTCCAGCTCCAGTATTGTGTAGACATAGGTAGTGCAGCAGGCTGCATGCCACAGTGTACACACCTTCATAATGTACAACACAGGCCACCTTCTCTGAGGCGGGATTCAGACCAGAGCATTTAGTGATCAGAGCAAAACAGGCCTAACCTGGAATCACTGGGCACAGAGACTAGGGACAGGTTCACAGGAGACAAAGGCATTTGTTCACCTCTTGGAGACTCAACCTTGAATAATCATTGTAGAGTGTTTGTACCAAGAGGCTGTCACCTCTGGGCCTGGGACACGCCTACCAGGTGCTTATACCTGATATGTATCTCCCCTGCTGCAGACCTATGGGGCAGGCCTCTGCCTTGAGCTGTGGCCCAGCTGGAGCATTAGAGCCAAGAGAGGGAGCTGGTATCATCTTCCAGAAAAACAGCAAGGAAATGAATTCTCCCAGGGACATAGATCTCCAGATATAAAATCACCACATCACCCCATAGGTTGGTCCTTTGTCCAATCACATTTCACCTAGTGTCTTTCTCCTACATCTAAGAAGAGGTGTCACCTGTGATAGTCAATTGAGCTGCCTGCCCCAGTTGTGGTCACATCTCACTTCTGTGGCAATTTCATAAAACCTTGATGTTGTTTTCATAACCAAAATTATAATAACAAATACAAAATATTGATAAATAATCATATAGAACACTAAGCACATTCACTTACTTTCATTTGAAGGTTCTTTGTTAATTCTTTTTACCTGATAGGCTAGCCTAATAATAATCAGCATCATTGATAAGCTAAGAAAGGTTCTCATTCCTTCACTCTTCATAATAAGGGAAAAAGGTTGAATTTTAGAAACACTTTCAATACTAGTGCTTACTCCCAGCTGACACAAACATTAAAGTTCTTTAAGCAACCTGATTTCAAAGCAATGACATTGGTTTAAATCCACACATGCCTCAGAGTGACAAAGAATAGTCATTGTATCTTAAAAGACCTCAGTCAGCAATGTCGCCAAACTAATACCTCACCTCACCCAAGTCATATTTGCCCAATTTAACCTAATTCTCCTGTGCCCTCTTCCTTATTCTGAGACTTCCTTAAATTCCACCAACTCACCAAACAGGACACACAGATTCAAAAGTCTAGAGGAGACAATGCAGGGGGCAGGAAAGATGTATGTATAGATGAACAGGGCCTCAAATAGGCCAAGCATCCCTGCCTCTGAACTTCTGCATGGCTTGTTCCTTTACACTGAAATTCAGTTTTTATTTCTATTTGGAACGATTTACACAGGTTTAAATACATGTGAAAAACACTCCTCAGAATGATAAATGAGGACAGGAGACATATGGATCAGGACTTGCCTGTGTACAAGACTTGGGTGAGCATTTCTGGTGTCACCATGAGGAACAGCGGTCGCAACTCAGGTGACCGCTCTATGAGGCAGGCAGCCTTCACCAATAGGCAGCTCAGCACAGTAACCTACCAGGAAAAGAAAACATGCTTGTGAAAAAACAAGAGGGCGATTTCAATGAAGGTGAGTATTTCCTGGTATAGTTTAGTGTTATATAATTAATGGTGTCGTGGCTGGTGGGGATAAATGTGCTTAGGAGAAAACTCAGGACTTGACTCCCTATGCTTCTTATGTGATTATCTGACCTCTGTGATTCTTAGGTTTCTCATTGCTAAACTAGGGTGTGGTCTTGCAAGTCATTTTTAGTATTTGGTGTAATGTTTGTTGATAAAGTCTCAACTCTCCCTCTTCCTCACACATACACACACAACACACACACAAACAAACACACACACATATCAGACTCTAATGGCATTATTGACAAATACCAAAATGACAGTGAATGCACCGATCTAATATGATTAAAATATTTCTATAAAGTGGAAATGGGGACTAATTTCCAATTAATTCCATGAAGATATGATGACCTTACTACCTCAAACAGACAAAGACTAAATATCAGAAAGGAATGTTATAGGCTGGTCTTACTCAGGAGCGTTCAAATAATAAACCAACAGGAGTATAAGGCATGGGTACGTCCTTTCATTTGAAATACCAAAATCAAACCAAGCCAAACAAAACAATTAGTGTATAGTACAAGAAAACATCCCGAGTTATTAAAATTTGACAGTGTTTTAGAAATATTAGAAGAAAATAGGATAGAGACAACCAAGATGGCACAGTAGGTGAACACTGTGTTTACCTTCTCTCACAGCCACATCAAAATTACAACTAATCTACAAAACAACCATTATTGAGAATCGCCTAAAATCAAGCTGAACTGAAGCCTTTCACCTAAGGACGTGCAGAAGAAGCCACCTCCAGGCTGGTAGGAAGGTCAGAGACATGGAACCGCCTGGTCCCACACCCGTGTGCAACCATTAAAGATTGGAAGGGCTATTTCAGCTGTAGGGGTCCCTTTCCCATCCCCTAGAGGAGCGAGAGATTCCAGCCCAGATTTCCAGTGTCAGGGAGAGAGGTCCACATGATTTCTGGTTGTGGTGGCCAGTGGGGATTGTGACTGAGTGAGACTAGGTGTGGCTGCACTCATAGGCATTCCACTAAAGGGACTGTGCGTGGACTTACCCACCAACAGAATCACTGGCTCTGAGCTCCAGCGCTGGGGCAACAGCTAGAAAAGCAGCAGGGTCAAATTGTGGGGAATTGAGTTGTCCGGCTTGGGACAGGGCTGGAAAGGCAGCTTTCTCCTGGATGGGGGAGCTGGTGGAGGCCATTGTTTCTTTGTTGAGCCCTCCCCCTTCCCAATGTGTGAACACAAGTGGCCACCATTTCTGAGTCTCCACATTCATTTGCCCCACCGTGGTGATTTGAGACCTGGCCCTGCCCAGCTTTCAGGCACACCCAGGCTCCTTTCAGTGTTTTTTTTGGGCAGGCCACCTGCCTTGACTCAAGCTGCAGAGTTTCCTAGGGTCTGTCAAAGTTTCGCGAAACCCAGAGAAGCAGCATCTGGCTTGAGCATGTCCTGTACCTCTGGCTGAGCAGCCCTAAGCCGGCACTAGTGGCAGCTGGCCTTGGTTCATGCCTTGGCCTCTCAAGGCACTTTCAAGCACAGCATGGGAAGCAGTCATCTGCGGATTTCTTTCTGGCTCCTGCTGGGTGGCCCTGGGTGGAGCATGGGCTGTGGATGAACTTGACCTACAATGGATCCCCTCCAAGGTGGTCCTGGGGCTGGTGCACCCAGTGGTCAGCTTCAAAACAAGCTGGAGCATCACCCAGCTGCCTCCAAGTACAACACACCCAAGGGGTGGATTGGGCAGACACCAGAGTCCTACTGAGGCAGATCCTGCTCCATAGGATCAGCCCTTGCACAACAACTCTTCCACTGTAGTCAAGGCCAATCCTCACAACCAGTGAGCCCAAGGGTCAGTCCCTCACATTGATGTGCAATTATCAACCAAGGCTCAACTACAAGAGGAGGGCACACACAACCCACACAATGGACATACCTGGAACACGTGGCTCAGGTGAGCAGAAAGACCGTGCCACTGAACCCCACAGCACACCTACTACATAAGGCCACTCTACTGAGACTGGAAGACATAGCATCCCTACTTAATACATAGAAACAAACACAGGGAGGCAGCCAAAATGGGGAGACAAAGAAACATGTCCCAAATAAAAGAACAGAACAAAGTTCCAGAAAAAGAACTAAGTGAAACAGAGATAAGCAACCTATCAGATGCAGCGTTCCAAACACTGGTAATAAGAATGCTCAGTGATCTCAGGGAGAACTTCAGTAGCGAGATAGGAAGCATAAAAGTGGAGATGGAAACCATAAAAAAGTACCAGTCAGAAGTAAAGGATATAATAATGGAAATGAAGAACATATTACAGGAAATCAACAGTAGAATAGATAAAGCAGAGAATCCAACCAGCGATGTAGAAGATAAGGTAGCAGAAAACACCCAACCAGAACAGCAAAGAAAAAAAAAGAATACAAAAAATTGAGGAGAGTTTAAGGGTCCTCTGGGACAATGTCAAGCATACCAACATTCGCATTACAGGGGTAGCAGAAGGAGAAGAGAGAGAGCAAGGAATTGAAAACCTATTTGAAGAAATAATAACAGAAAACTCCCCTAACCTGGTGAAGGAAATGGACATACAAGCCCAGGAAGCATAGACAGTCCCAAACAAGATAAACCCAAAGAAGCCAACACCAAGACACATCTTAATTAAAATACCAAAGGTTAAATACAAAGAGAGAATATTAAAAGCAGCAAGAGAAAAGCAGTTAGTTACCTCCAAGGGAGCCCCCATAAGACTGGCAGCCGATTTCTCAACAGAAACTTTGCAGGAAAGAAAGGAATGGCAGGAAATATTCCAAGTGATGAAAAGCTACGACATACAACCAAGGTTGCTCTACCCAGCAAGGTTGTGATTTAGAATTGAAGGACAGATAAGGAGCTTCCCAGACAAGAAAAAGCTGAAGGAGTTCATCACCACCAAACCAGTATTACAAGGACTCTCAGAGGGGCTTC
>NW_017732808.1:102231-106686 GCF_001890085.2 Hipposideros armiger | reverse complement strand
ATGTGGAGTACAACATAGGGAAGATAGTCAATTGTATTGTAATTGCTATATAAGATGTCAGAGGGGTAATAGCTTGGGGGGTGGGATATCACTTTATGAGGGGATTAAATGTGTAACTATTATGTTGCTTTGTACACCTGAAACTAATAATATAAAAGAAGAAGAAAGTAGAACACTGGGAGTAGCTGCAGGGTACATGTTCACAAAAAAAGTGATATTAGAACTAAGTTTTAAAGAAAGTACACTTTAAAAAATCTTAGATGGTAGTAGAAATGTTCTACTGAGGTTGTTATATGTGAGGAAAAGTGACAAAATCTGCTTGATGAAAAGGGAGTGCGTACTGGCGATTAGTGAAAAAATAAGTTGGAGTAAAAAGTGAGCTACCTGCTTAGTCACAAGAGACAATACTAGGTCGTTGAACACTTGATGTTGACTAGGAAGAGGAGAGTTGAATTTGATTTTCACCTCAGAGCTGGTACACGGATCCATGGATGGAAGATGGAAGGATGGGCAGTCAAAGTGATGGATAGGCTGATGAAAAGATGGGTTTCATATTAAACAAGATTTCTTCATTGTTGAGAAGGACATATTTTCAAGTTTCCGAGTGCCAAAAATCTAATAGCTATCTCTGAAGCTGAATTTAGTGGCATATAAAGTCACTAAACCAAGACAGGCACACACAGTTCCCACATGAAAACCAAATGTAAACCAGCTAGTATCTGCTTCAACCCCATCATAAATTTATTCCAGTCTTTTCTCTTCAGCATCTAAATCGATTTGTTCCTCTGTGCTGTTCAGAAGAGCCCAGCAATACAGCTGCCCAGAGACCACAGTCCCTTAGTGATGGGGACATGTTGAAAATAGTGGTTAAGACATGGAAACAACCAAAGTGTCCTTCAATAGATGATTGGATAAAGAAGATGTGGTATATATACACAATGGAATACTACTCTGCCATAAGAAAAGATGAAATAGTGCCACTTGTGACAACATGGATGAATCTTGAGATTATTATGCTAAACAAAATAAGCCAGATAGTAAAAGTTGAGAACCATATGACCTCACTGATATGTGGGATATAAAACTGAAAGCTAAAAAGGAAGAAGACAAACAAAAACTCATAGACACAGACAATAGTTTAGTGGTTTTAACAGAGGGTAAGGGGGGAAGAGGTACAGTAGAAGAGGGTAAAAGGGATCAAATACATGGTGATGGAAGGAGGACTGACTCTGGGTGTTGAACACGCAATGTGATATATAGATGATGTGTTATAGAATTATACACCTGAAACCTATGCAATTTACTAACCATTGTCACCCCAATAAATTTTAATAAAAATAAAATGAAAAAAGAAAATATATGTTGATACACTTATTTATTGTATTTTGCAACAAATCAAATGGCACAGAACAGGATAGTTCACAAAGAAAAGTTTCCTACCATGCCCACTCACCTAAATACAATGATCATATTTAATTACTTCTGTTACTAATTCTCATGTTTCACTTCAAACTCTAAATAATTGGCTTAAAATCGTTCTTTCTGAATTTATAATCTCATTAATGCTGAAGATTTCGGTCACTTACAAATCACTTTGTCTCATTACCCACCTCTTTTTAGCTCCATGATTATTATGTTCAATTTGTCTGGTGTTTACATTTATAACTTTTAAGATGTCTTCTTAAGCCTTATTTCTGGACCCATCATGTTTAGATATATTGATACGTACTTAATATTTGCGAGGTCTGATAACAATTGACATGCTTATACATGCCTTTCCCATCACACCTCCCTATTCTGTCAGTTCTTCCATTATTTTTCAATGATGCTTTATAGTATTTATTTTTTCTATAAATATTACATTATTTCTCTAGTGATGGAAATTTTTGTTTTCCTCATTTTATTAGAAATCAATATGGAAATAAATTATATATACACATAATTGATATCTAAATTTACATTTATGTTTATGTAAATATATAAAATATTTATATAAACACATTTTACATTATACTGTATACAATTATATATAATGTATTAATGTAGTACATATTTATATAAATTTACTTGTACATGGACTTTTATATGGTAGACATGTAGAAGTGGGATTTTTGACTCATTGGGTATGAGACCTTTAACACACTCATCAACAACTTTGGAGTGTGTTCGTTTTTGTACATTCTCATCAACCTTGGATATTAATCATACGAAACATTTTGCCAACCTGAAAGGCATACACATACATATCATTGCTAAATTTTCTCTCTGTTACTGTCTCTGTGCCAATGTTCATGCGGTAGATGAAATCTTACTTGCCCCAAACCAGTTCCAGCCCAAATGGCAGCTCATTTGTGAAGCTCTTCTCAGTGCCTTAGGCAACAGTAATCATTTTCCTCCTTGTATCCCATGACAAAGGTGTAAATTTATCTCCAAAATGCATTGTGGAGTTATTGGAGTAAGAATCCCATTCCCTAATTCCATATTTCTTAATTCCCTTGTGCTTTGCACATACCAGTTGCAAATTGTTGTTCACTTGAAGGTCATGATTTTAATCTTTTTTAGTTTTTTCTAGCTCTAGTCGTGTAAGAAATCCATTGTCTTGTACTTGCACTCTAGTTACATATCAGCAGGGAAAGAATCCTTATTTTCAAAAGAATATGCATCCATTACTCACTACTCACATGTAAAACAGAAATGGGTTTAGTGACCAGGGAACTTCCCAGGACAGCCAGGAGAGACACCAAGATACAATGATGGTGAAGTACAGATAGTGCACTCCACAGACTATCTCAAGACAGCCACTGGCAGCCAGGCAATTTCCTGTTTCATAGATAAACGCTGAGATCATATGGATAAGGCCAACCACAGCACAGTGTTAGACCCCAGAAGGCCCCCTGCAAAACAAAGAAAAAAAGCAGAGTTTTAGAAGAAATGAGAATTCATTCCACTAAGACTTCATTATCATCCTGCCTTCACTGTTGATAAAGAACAAAAACAAATGCCTAACCTTGAGCTCAGCATTACCAAAGCAGGGAGAGTTGCAAATAACCTCTTTGTTCTAGAAAGGGACTAGGTAAGAGTTGCCCTCCAAGGTCCTGAAATAATATTTCACTGCTGATTCTCAGTTCTAGGACACTGCTATCAACTCTAACCCAGGCTGAACTTTCCCATGAATTTTATTTAATATATGTAATTTTTTTAAACATGCTATTTGATTGTGTGAGATAAGCAGACTATTACTTGTGTTACACAATAGACAGACCTCATATTAGGTAATTTTGACTTTTTCATTAAGCTTCTGAAAAAAAACATTCAAACATTTACTTTTCTTAGATACTAGTGGGAGTTGAAACTTGTACCCTGTATTTCCTGATCTAGATAAGCTCTAAGTAAAACAATATTGCATAGACATCAAGAATGGGCTTTGAGTGGAGGAAGACTGTACTCTGAATCCCAATTACTTCTTTACTAATATTAAGTAACATGCACAAAAAACAGAAATAAGAAAGTCGACACACGCGTTCCTCATCTGCAAATGATAACAATAGGCAACCGCCTGGGAGCAATTAAGAATTAAATATGCATGGTCCAAAAATCATGCACTGGATATAGCTTTCATTCAAGGAAACATTGAACCACCTGGGGATCAGAAATATCTTAGAATTCTGTACATTTTAATTTAATATAAAAAGGCATTAACCATACTTTAGGTTGTAAAATCTTTCATTTTTTTATATTCTAATATATTTATGATGTACAATTATTCCAATGCATGTGATTTGATAATTGTTACAAAAATTCAAGCTTGCGGCTTACTAAAATTATATTTCTTCCTGTGATGATATTATTGTGGTAGGTTATAGGGTAAAAATTTCAAGTTCTTGATTATCTAAAACCATGTAATCAGAAACATAATGGTTTAATTAGTTTACTGGATCTCTGACAATTGTGAATGCAGGATTTATATGTTTCTTTTTACTTATACCTTTATCTTTTTACTATTCACACTTTCATATTTTTCCACATCAAGAAGCCAACAATAAAAATTGATATTTTGAAAAAAAAAAGAATGGTCCACAATAATCATTGTGATATGCATATATCACAATAGCAATTAACATATTTTGAATAATTACTAATGTGCTTGGTCTTCTTCAAAAGACCCATATGGTAGGTACACATATTATTCTTATTTTATAGTCAGTCAAGTAATATGCTATGGTTGCAATGGCATAATAAGTGGCAGAGATGGAATTGGATCTTGGCAGTTTGACTCCAAAATCTTTATTCTTCAGCATTGCTCCATGTGGGAACATAATATTTTATAAAAATTTACACATCATATGAGTGTGCACTATATATTTATACACTTTAAATTGAATCAGGAATTATGGCTGATCATAATTAAAACTGAAATGGATTTGTTGTTGTATATTTATACAAAAGATACATTTG
>NW_017732808.1:100104-101420 GCF_001890085.2 Hipposideros armiger | reverse complement strand
ACTGACTTATTTCACTTAGCAAAATGTCCATTCTTAATTCTTTATTTTGACTCGTTTCTTATTTGATTTGATTTCATATTGCCAAGTAATTTTTCACAAAGGACTCATGGGTAGTATGTTCCCTTAATTTTTTTTCATATTTGAAATAAGCTACCTGTTGTTTTTTTGGGTAGATTGTATTATTGTTAGCAATTATCCACTTCCTCTTTCCCAGTAGGAGGGTTAAATATTTCTATCCAATTGACTTTGAAAGGATTTAAGAAGAAAAGGAGAATTAACAATATTAAACCAGTCACTTAAAGAAAGAATTGTTGGGATTAACCAGGAAAGGGGACAGTGATGAAAAAGCAAACATATATTTAGCACTTACTGTGTTCCAAATAGATACTCAGTCATTCAAAATTAAGTAGCCATATTTATCGACCATTTATTGGGTTAAGACAGGCTTCACAAATAAGTTAGTGCTTGAGTTGTGTCTTTCTGGAAGCCCAGGCACTTGTCAAACAACAGGAGAGGCAAAGTGTGGATATGAAAGGAAAGCAATCGTTATTCCAGGTTCAGGCTTCCAGGTACAGACATGGAAGAGGTAAACAGCATGTCATATTTTGGAAACTGTTAGCAGTTTGAAACTACATGCAGTTAATTCATTTACTCCTCCAAACAACTGTATGGGAAAGTATTATTATCATCCATATTTTACAGATGAAGAATCAGGCTCAAGGTTACCCAGCTATTAAGTGGCAGTCCTAGGACCGCAAACCAGTAACACCTGCTCCTCAAGCCTTTGTTTTTTCCACTATATCTTCCTATGGTTTCTTCGTATGCTTGTGTAGCGACCTTAGTGAATCTGTAAAGCTAAGCGTAACTCAGAGGCAGTGCTCTAGGACTGAATAAATGTCATTTTTCTCTTTTATCATAATCAATTAATATATATTAAGCACTCACAAGATTCTTGGCATTTTAACATAGGAGAGGATAGTTGCTGCCTTCGTGGAATTCATAACCAAGTTCAAACAAGGCAAGCAAACACTGACATGTGGTTATAAAACTGAACTGATTCCATCATCAGCCAATCAAAAACTTTTCTAGAATGTGAAATAATTCATAACTCCAAATCAATTTGATACAGATTCTTCCCTTTAAAATCTATTGAGTTTGAAATAGGTGTTAAGCCTGCAGATGAAAAGAAAGTGAAAAGTGAAATAACTTGCTGAGAAACAGAAAATTAATGAAACTTTCCAATGATCTTGTCCCAAAGGCAAATACTATGGCCTCTCAGGTTTCTTGGTCTCCTCTGCTTTCCTACCAAAAAAAAA
>NW_017732808.1:66295-99079 GCF_001890085.2 Hipposideros armiger | reverse complement strand
AAAAAAAAAAATTCTTTTCCTACTAAATTTTGGGGGAGGATGACTCAGAGAAATGACTCATTAATCTGGTAACTAGTTTTGTTAAGTGCTTAGTTGCCAGGAAAATATACTACTACCATCTGCTTTAGGTTTTTTACAACAGAACATTCCTATTTCCCATGAAGTGTCCTTATACTAAACAGTAAAACTTTTATAATTTTAAGTCATAATTTAAAAAAAACGATGCAATAATTCCTACATAGTTTATTTTCCCACAATATAAAATCTTGGCAAAGAAACTAAGGGCTATCTTGTGAATTTCTTATTTTCATGTGACATCACAACTGTATTATACCACTTTGATGTTTTGCTCTATGGCTTTATTTTTTCTGTTGTTACACTGGAATTATGACTGTGGTTCTGTTTTCACCCTTTGTTGGGAATACAGGGACATTTATGTGGTTTTACTTTATTGAGGAGATTGTAGAACAGATGGGGGAGGGACAGATGATGACATCCTTGTCTGATTTCATGTGGAAGAAAATTAGATAGAGTTAGATGTATTTTTATTATGGAATATCCTGATGGATATTTTCAGTAAGATTTTTGTAGGAAAGAACAGCAGGGATTCTGACTGAAAGATAAATGGGTGCAAATTCGAGTTTTTGGAAACTGATACAATATTATCCCATACATATTTTTAGAAAAGGAAATGAAGGTAGTGAATGGCCTTAATTGTCGAAGAAAAAAAAGTTACTATTTTGGTTCCTTAGTTGAATATTATCGATGGCCAATCTAAAGCAAAATATTTTTGCTCTCCAAACACCATTATTGTTTCATTCATCGTGGTGCTCAGTCAGAAGTGAATTACCAGAGCATTTAAAAAAAATATTACAACTCATTTAATCATTCATTAAACAACGATTGAACACCTACTATGTGTCAGACACTAAAGCCTTCTGAGGAGGAAATGCTATGTAAATAAAAATAACTCAACAATGCAAGTGTCAATAGTATTCATCTTTCAAGATACAGCTGAAATGTTAACATTCAGTTTCCTATTCCCTTCTCTGTTTTATACCTTGCACAAACACTGTTGTCCATGTTTGGGTACCTATCTTATGAGCTCCTTAAAAAGGTAGAGACCTTGGCTTATTCATTTTTTGTATTCCACAGAACCTAGCATAAGATGTGGCACAGATCAAACGGTGGTCAATAAAAGATAGTTGAAATGAAGGAATTAACATAGTACTGCAGCATTTAGTAGTCAATTAAGAATATAGTACTTGTCCAGACACTAGTTTCTTAAAAATAGATACTATAAAGTAGTTGTTACCTTGTTATCCTAGAACTTGAATTATGAGTTGATAAAATGTATTTGATTTTACTTATTCATAGTCAATTTCAAGGTGGCTTATCATCTGAGAAACACGTTAACAAAGCAGTTTCAAACTTACAGAAGAAATGAAACCCAGATAGTCAAAGTTTTTACGCCTTAGATGCTTACACTGACTTTGGATGAAACCGACTGGCTTCCCGTCCAACCCCACCGCTGGTGACGGCATTGCCCGATCTTCCCCTTTCCCTTTTCCCACCCTTTCGCCCTCCGGAAAGGGCCGAACATTCCAAGAACCTCCCAGTCTTCCTCCGCCCCCTTACGGAAGGCGCGGAAGGCCGAGCGGGGCGCCGAAGCGGGCCAGCCTGCAGCTCGGGCCCTTCCGGAAAAAGCCGAAGTGCGCTCGGAAGAGGAGGGCGCCTTCGACTTCAGCGCTTCGCCCCCGCGCTGTGCCCTCTGTCGGCGACGTGGGGCAGCGGTAGCTGTGGCGGCGGCAGGAGGCGGCAGCTGCGTCGACGTCGCCCGACACTGGAGCGACGTTTAAAGAAGGAGCTGAATCGCCGCGGAGTCCGGCCTCTTGTTGTTGGAGGACTCCTGGCCTTTGGCGCGGCCCGACGAGGAGCAGCGGCGGCGCAGGGAAGCAGGTGAGGACCCGGCCACGACCCGGGAGGGGCAAGGGGCGCGCTGCTTCCTCGGTCCGTGGGCCGCGCCTGCGTCTGCATTCTCCTCATTTGAACCAGGAAGCGGCCGAGTCCGAGGCTCCACTCCTCCGGCCCTTTCTTTGTGTGGGCCCGGGACTGAAGGAGGGGACGAACCGGGAGGGACGCGGCGCGGTCCCCTTCGCCGTCAGGGGCCCGGGAACTGCCGGTGCCCTGGGTAGGCCCGGAGCGTGGGGAGCCTTCCACGGAGACCTCTTGGCGTTTTTCTTGCCCCCCCCTGTCTGCCTTTTTGAGCCTCTTTTTCCCTGTTCCTTGTCTCTACTTTGATTTAGAGCTTTTCTGCCGGGCCCAGCCTCCCCTTCCGTCCCCTTCCCAGGGTATAACAATGCCGCCTGCTCGGCCTCATCCCCCTCCCAGCACCCCCACCTCTTTGCCACCTTCTTTCCCCAGCTAGCTTAGTCCCCCTCCCCGCCCCCCACGGTGCTGTTCCTACCCCCATCTGTATCTGCAAGGAGCTGCCTTTGCTTGTGAATTGAGGTTAAAAACCTCGGTTGCCGCCAGGTGGGTGCAAATGGGGGAAGAAGAGGTGGAGGAAAGAAGATGGGGTTCAGCTGCTGCAGCGAGCCGCGTGTCGGTTTGTTTCACTCCCTCGCGGATGGCGTTTGGCGTTTGGCGTTCTCGCTTTTCCACCATCACCTGCCCCCAATCAAGGATTTCTCTCGAAGTGATGAGGAATGTCTTTTCCACAGTCGGGGCGCAGATCTTGGAGTGGGTTCAGACCGATTTGTGCTGTTCCTGGGCCCACCCTAATAGGAAGGAGGAGGAAACCTAAACAAAATGAAACCAAGTCTCAGTGTCACCGGGATACGTCCATTTAACGCATGCCTCTATTGGAAAAAAACCCATTTGCAAATGACAAAAATTGTGGGCTTGTATTCAGAAACCCATCTATCCACTGAAAAGTGACCTCTGTCGAAATCTCCATATTTCAGAAGCCCTGGTTGCAGGCTAGTCCAAAGGTCACCCTTTCAATGAATGTCTTTATGGTAACCTGGAATTCCTTAGTACTTTTAATAAGCAATGTCTTGTTGCAGATAATGTTTTAAATGATCTCTAGATTTTGTAGACTTTTTTGATGATCTCTAGACTTTTCACCTACTTTTTGTTTTTAAGCTATAATTTTGAAAAATTGAGAAGGTATTGGAGACACCCTGCTTTCCACGTGTATATAACTTAAACACTGTAACAGTTGTACTATTGTTTTGGTAACTAAAAGGAAAGAATAATAGCAATAAAAATGTTTCCTTACCAAAAGTAGTACTTACCAGCTAATTGATACATCATTGTTACTGGGAATATCTCTGAGAAGTGCAAAAACTATTTTGGGGATGGTACACAGCAATGTTATTTACTGACATCCGCCCCCCCCCCGTGATTTTTCTAGAGTAGTGTTTGTTCACTTCAGTAAGTTTATGTTTTCATTTTCACCAACTGATTTGGTATGAGAAAAGTTCTCATACCAATGCACATAATTCTTTTTTTTTTATCTGAGCCATCCTGCCACCTTTTGGCAGCTCAGCGGCAACTCAGCTTGGGCCGGGCATCAAACCGCTGTTGCTCAGAGCTCAAAATCTTGGTAATGCACATAATTCTTTACCAACAAAATGTTTTCATGCAAATAAGCATTAAGAAATGGTAAACTTTTGGAGGGTGACTGGTTAGCTCAGTGGGTTACAGCATGGTGCTGATAACACCAAGGTTGCTGGTTTGATCCCCACATGTGCCACTGTGAGCTGTGCCCCCCTCCCCTTGAAAGAGTCAACTATTGCCATTGTAGCATGAAAGCAATGTGTAAGCAATGACCATGGCTGGTCATTTTTTCCCCAATAAAAAAGAAAAAAGAAATGGTAAACTTTCCTTTTCCTTTGTCTTATTTTTTTACAATACCATATGTTGACTTCATTTGGCACTCTGTTTAACATTTCACCTCGAGATTGTAAGGGTAGAGAGGCAAGGGGAAAAGGGATAAAGAAAGAGGAGTGTGTAAGAAAGGTGTTTAATGGTTTCTACAGATGAGGCACCCCAATTTAAATAAGAACAAAAATAATGGGAGGTTTAGAGGTAATAATTGTTAGTGCTTATAAATGCTGATTCATTGGCTTCAGGGAGTAGCTTTTGAATATGTTCTTAAAGATAAGTTAAAATTTAGGAAGAGTATGTATTTCTGACTCACTATTGCACACACCAAGCTTTTCTGACATTTAAATCATTTGTTTACAGGTGAATTACTTTTATGTGTTTCTGATGAAGATTTTTCTTAAAAGAGTTTTAAGACAGCTAAAAATTAACTCTTAACTCTTCTTGAGGAGGAAAAACCCAAAATTGGAACTAAGAAAATTAATTATAATCTCATCTGTAGATCAATTTAAAACTTGCTTGTCTCTTTTCAGGGGGAAGTCATGAGATTTGACACATGGTCCAAAACCCAGCCTGTATGAACAATTTATATAAAAGCCAAAAAGTTTTGCCAAAAACTTGAATAAACTATTTAGTGATGCAGTAGCTACAATTCTAAATGATAAGGTACTTTTGTTTTTCTTATCTTCTCTCATTCCCTCCTCCTCCCTTTCTCTTATAGGCATGGAGAGTAGAAAATTGATTTCTGCTACAGACATTCAATATTCTAGCAGTCTGCTGAACTCCTTGAATGAGCAACGTGGCCATGGACTCTTCTGTGATGTTACTGTTATTGTGGAAGACCGAAAATTCCGGGCCCACAGGAATATTCTTTCCGCTTCTAGTACTTACTTCCATCAGCTCTTCTCCGTGGCGGGACAGGTTGTTGAACTGAGCTTTATAAGAGCGGAGATCTTTGCAGAAATTCTCAATTATATCTATAGTTCTAAAATTGTTCGTGTTAGATCAGATTTACTTGATGAGTTAATTAAATCAGGTCAGTTGTTAGGAGTTAAATTTATAGCAGAGCTTGGTGTCCCATTGTCACAGGTTAAAAGCATCTCAGGAACAGCTCAGGATGGTAATGCAGAAACCTTACCTCTTTGTTCTAGTGACAAGAACCTTGAAATACAAAAATCAAAAGATGAAGCCCAAGATAATGGGGCCACTGTAATGCCTATTATAACAGAGTCTTTTTCCTTATCTGCTGAAGATTATGAGACAAAAAAGATCATTGTTACTGATTCAGATGATGATGATGATGACGTCATTTTCTGCTCTGAGATTCTGCCTGCAAAGGAGACTTTGCCAAGTGCCAATGCAGTGGCACAGGTCCAGCCTAACCCAGGCTCTGTTGCTATTTCAGATGTCGCACCTTGTGCTAGCAATAACTCTCCCCCTTTAAAAAATGTCACACCTACTCAGAAACTTCCTACTCCTGTGAATCAGGCAACGCTGAGCCAAACACAAGGAAGTGAAAAATTGCTGGTATCTTCGGCCCCAACGCATCTGACTCCTAATGTTATTTTGTTAAATCAGACACCACTTGCTACATCACCAAATGTCAGTCCTTCACTTCCAAATCATATGTCTCCTTCAATCAATTTACTTGTGCAGAATCAGCAGACACCAAATAGTGCTGTTTTAACAGGAAACAAGTCCAATGAAGAGGAGGAGGAGGAAATTATAGATGATGATGATGACACTATTAGCTCTAGTCCAGATTCGGCCGTCAGTAATACATCTTTGGTCCCACAGGCTGATATTCCCCAAAATTCTACTTTTGATGGATCACTGATACAGAAGATGCAGATTCCTACACTTCTTCAAGAGCCACTTTCCAATTCTTTAAAAATTTCAGATATAATTACTAGAAACACTAATGATCCAGGTTTAGAATCAAAACATCTAATGGAGGGTCAGAAGATCATTACTTTAGATACAGCTACTGAAATTGAAGGCTTGTCCACCGGTTGCAAGGTTTATGCAAATATTGGTGAAGATACCTATGACATAGTGATCCCCGTCAAAGATGACCCTGATGAAGGGGATGCCAGAATTGAGAATGAGATACCAAAAACATCTAGCAGTGAGACGACAAGCAAACGTATGAAAGTAAAACATGATGATCACTATGAGTTAATAGTAGATGGAAGGGTCTATTATATCTGTATTGTATGCAAAAGGTCGTATGTCTGTCTGACAAGCTTGCGGAGACATTTTAACATTCATTCTTGGGAAAAGAAGTATCCTTGCCGTTACTGTGAGAAGGTATTTCCTCTTGCAGAATATCGCACGAAGCATGAAATTCATCACACAGGGGAACGAAGGTATCAATGTTTGGCCTGTGGCAAATCTTTCATCAACTATCAGTTTATGTCTTCACACATAAAGTCAGTTCATAGTCAAGATCCTTCTGGAGAATCAAAGCTTTATCGTTTACATCCATGCAGGTCTTTACAGATCAGACAATATGCTTATCTTTCTGATAGGTCTGGCACTGTGCCTGTAATGAAGGATGATGGTATTGGGTATAAAGTTGATGCTGGGAAAGAACCTCCAGTAGGGACCACATCTACTCCTCAGAACAAGCCAATGACCTGGGAAGATATTTTTATTCAGCAGGAAAATGATTCAATTTTTAAACAGAATGTAACAGATGGCAGCACTGAGTTTGAATTTATAATACCAGAATCTTACTGAACTTTGAAGTATCAGAAAGTTTTGGATTGGGTTAAGGGGCAGGGCTTTCAGAAGACCTATAAAACACATTAAGTTGAAAATGAGTTAATTTGATCTGCTACATCATCTGAAGGTAGTTTAGTTGGATTATTTGTTGATAATTTTTAGAAGCAAATCCTTGTGAAAGTTTGAGTAGAAATGGAGAAGCCCTCCCCAAAGTATTTGTTTATATAGTTAGTTTTCAGCTCATTTAAAAGGCAAAAAAAAAAAAAAAGCTTGGAGAGATAGTTTCCTGAATAGAATTTGAAGCAGTCTGAATGTTCTTTGAAAATAACTGGAGTTATTAGCATACCTTAGTATATCTTACAACTTTCCCCTTCTGTTAGCACTTTACTGCTGAATTCTCAATTTTCTTAATATTGAGACTATAAATGTGTGTTGTGTCTTGTATGTGGCATAAAAAGTAAACATGAACTTCTAAAGTTGTTCTGGAAAATTTCAGAATAAGTCTGCCTGGTTGTGTATTCTGCTAGTCTAAATGAATAGCAACCTCCTGCCTTCCCCCATGAAAATGGCTACGCAGACAAGTCTCATCTGAAGAATTAATTAGTTTTAGCTAATCAGAATTAAATCTTGATATTATTGTCATAGTTTGGAAAAAACTTTGGTGGCCGGACTACTGTATATATATTGTACCTTTTCTGTGTGGTACCTGTGGGCAAAAATACTAATATTTGTAATGCATACAGGATATGAAAAGTTTTGTCACTTTTTTTTTTCTTGCTCTTAAACATGATACAGAGTGGAGTGAAAGGAGATTGCCTTTTTGCTCATTAGGGTTAAAAATATTCTCATTTTTTTTTCAAATTTTGAATCTGAAAGCCACCAAATAAATCTTTAATTCTGTATAAATCTTTATACATGATAGATTCCAGAAATGAGACTCCTACGTATTTTGTGGGAGGCTACTGGCATATATTTTTAAATGTTCATATTAGAATCTCTAATAGGAAGCTTTCATTTTAAATAGTTGAATCAGTGATCCAGTATTTTCCTTTCAAGAAGACCTTTTAGGTTTTACCCCTTCTAAAATAAGTTCCATTCCATCTGCAAGTTGCTGCAGTATTATAGCAATCAGAAACTATATATGGAATGTAATATAGGCTTGTTGATTCCCATTTATCTTGAGAACAATAAATACCACCTTCCTTTTTTTTAAATGACACATATTTAAACATTTTGAAAATAAAGTAAAAACTTACTGAAGTGCTAGTACTAAAAGGAAGCAGGTTGGAACAAATATATAACCTAGCATTTATAACAAGATTAACTTGTTGAACTTCCATAAATGACTTTTTGCAAAGGAAAAAAATTAATAGGTACTGAAAAGATTGTTGTGCATAGTTATTAGTCATTTGTAACCTTACTTAAGTATTTCTTAATTCAGCATAGATATTTTCTTTCTCCTTAACCATGTATTTTTGAAAATAGTCTATTTCTTGACTTTGAACTTACAGCTTTAATCATAATTTCTCATGTATACATCATTCTGATGGTAAGCTAGATTTGAAGGTAATGGTTTCAGTGTTTCTTAAGTTGGTAGTTGAGGGTATCAGGCATCAGTACTTGCAATAATACAAGGAGAAAGAAAAATAATCTTGCTTACTGAGGACTAGAATGATGTGCATCTGTTTTCTGTTCTGTGAGTCTAGACCTACAAACCATTTTGTAAACTAAGCCTTGGAAGATTTTAAATTACCTTTTAACTTAAGAGTCTTGTGATTTCTGGAATCACAATATCAGTTTCCTTTCTGTGTAGATATTTATACCACTCTTTGGCTATAGGGTGAATTCTGAAATATTTTCAGTGGAAATTTGAGTTTCATTAATGCTATTTCAACCAGTTAGACAAAATTACTTCTACAAGTGTGAATGATTACTGATGCCAGCAGAGTTTCCAGACCTTTCAGACTTACCTGCTAGGTAAATTAGTTTGTTGTCAAAAAATTTGGTAGTTTCTACAAGACTGTTATAACAAACCAGGAATTAATTTTATAATGGAAAACTATCCATCCTGAGTAATATGGATATAATTTTTTTTTTGCTGCTGCTGTGCTATATGTAAATTCTGAGTATGAAATTTAAACTGTGCCTACTGAAGGTATCTTCTGGATTTTTTTAGGAGAAAAACTGGAAAATTAAATTGTATTTTTGCCAGAAGACTCCTACTTTCATGTATGTCAGGGTCTTCAGTTTTTTAAAGGTTTCTTCATCCAGAGTTTGGCATTCATGTGGACTACTCCTTTGGGGCTAAAACCTTTCACTCCCAGTATTTATTGGGCTGGAAATCTGCAGCAAGATGCTGCTTAAAACTGATCATGTGGTTTTCCTATTTTATATTTAGTTTGTTCGCTATTGAACTCCATTTTTTCCTTTCAGGTTGGCTTTAGATTTGCTCCTATGATAAATTATCTGTAAATATTCTGGATAGGAACTGTTTGAAATAGCAATTTGTTAAAAGAGATGACAAAAAGTGAAAATGCTCAAACTAAGCAAAGATTTTAAAATGCCATAGCAATCTTGGAAGATTCACTTTAAAATATATTTTAAATGATTATCATTTTGGTGGTAATGATCCCCCACATACAACTACTATGAGGAATTGATGCTGTATTTTTTCCCATTGTACCAAAAAGATAAAACATGGCAAAAATGATCAAGATATTTTGTATGGTCAAGACTTGCATATTCTAAAGAAATAATTGCTAATTCAACAGTATTGAATTCCTCACCTCTGTCAGTCATATGAAACCTTGTTCATTTCCACCCAATACTGTAATCATACTTGTATAATCTTCCCTATCATGACTTTAAGTTCTACTTTTCATTAACTGTTACCTGATATTAGTTCGTAGAGCTTCTTATGGCAAAAATAAAATTTTTAATTCTGATTTTTGAGTTCATCTTTTACAAGATTGTCTTTCAGAAATTATATAGATTTACATTCTTTTGTTTTTCAATTTCTGTAGCAGGAGATTGGAGCTATATTTCTGATGACAGCATGATAAAATTTCCCAATAGGTTTTATAAGTTGGTTATTCGCATGCCCAAGGTATCTTGAACCATAATAGTCAAAAGTGAGTCAGCTGCTGTCAGTCACTTTATAGAGTTTGTGACACTTTTGTAGATTCCATAAAGACGCATGTAAGCAGTTAAGGAGGAGTATAGTTTTATTCATTTGAAACATCACAAAAGCAGTCTGGGTTTCCAACATGGCAGTGATACAGATTTAAAGCAACATCCAGTTTATACGGTCCTGGATTAATATTTTAATGTTTCATGCCCAGCTCAATACTTTAAAGCAGAATTAGGAGTAAAGCAGTAAATGTTACAAAATGCAGTCAAGGTACATATTGGAAGTACAGATTCCCTCATTACAGCAAATGGTTTCGCAAAAGAGTAAATCAAGTATTTTTTCTAAGGTAACATGCACTTTATATAATTCAGTATAATAAAACTCAAATTAAGTTACAAAATCTATACCGTTTTATTTTGTAAAGTAAGAAAAATACATAAAAATGAGTCAGAATCTTAACACTAAGAAATGTGATAAATGTAGGATATGCTGTAATTGTGTCTTTTAAAAAAACTAAATACTCATACATTCACTAAAGCAAAAGGTAAAGTGTAAACAGTAAAAAAAATCACTGAGTATTACAAGTTGATATTTATATTGTAAGTGAATAGGTTATTAGTCCCTTTTTGAAATCCAATAGAATTTTAATCTGCTCAGAACTGTAGGAAATAATAGTAATTTTATGTAACAAAAGGATTATAGTTTTCAGATTTGAAATCTGGATGAGGCATCGTTCATGATGCTGAAAGCTAAATTGAATGGTTTGCAAACATTTACTGTGAACCATGAGTGCACTTGTGCCTTGATAATTCTTGACGGCTGGGTGTCTACAAGGTAGATGGGAGCACCAGCATTTGCCTACTGCTTCTAATCTATCAGGTCAGGAGGTAGCAAAATTGGCTGGAAAATTTTCCAGTATGTGTTCTGTGTTTGCAGAACTGTCTTTCGGTACCCTCCTGTATTTTTACATTATACAAGGGTAGGATTATTCATCTTCCTTTAAATCAGTCATTTCTCAGGTTAACATAAGATCACACAAAAGTGTTAGTTTTAAAGTGAAGGCATGGGTGCTAAAGTGTTAAATCCATCAGGTTGATGGTTTAAAACTATGTATAATTAAAAGAATTCTACAAATACCTACCACAATGTGCCAGATGCATTTTAAATCTACAATAACACTTAAGAATTTGTAGAGTTGGTTACATTTGAGGTTTTGCAGACTTAAAGCAGCATTGTAACACTTCATAATCTTGTATGCTGTCATGATTGGTCTCAGTAGAAAAAGGGACCAATAAGAACAGTAGCATTAAAATACAGATGATTCTTTGGGGGTAGGGTGCAGGATATGTGCTGTTTGCTGGGGTTGAAGCACAACATGTGAAGATTAAATAGTCACAAAGATTAATAATTCATATCACTACCCAATAACCTAATCTATCATTTTTAACTCTGAAATTTAACCATAAGATTTATATCTCCTGTAGCAAATGTATTTTGTAATAACTGCAACATGTAGCAGAACCACTGTCTCCTAAGTTATCACATGTATAACAGATCTATTTAAAACATACCATATGTTGCTCTGTATTTCAGTGCTTCTAGAACAATCCTGTTCCCCACTACTTGGAATATTGTACTTTTCCCTTTGGGAGGTACCAGTAACAGAAGCTGAACTGAATGATCGTGACAGCCATTTTTACAATACAGAGAAGAAAGGAGTAAGAGTGATGGGCAGCTTTTTCCAACGTCCAAACACAAGCAAACAAAATCCTAGCCAGGACTCTCTATTGGAACTACAGTGTAGCCCCCTCATCTTGGAAACTTCTTAGGAACTGACTTTAGTGGTAGGGAAAAATAGGGCCTAGAAGCCAGGTACTTTAAGGTACTAGAGTGGCAATCTGCCAAGGGCCTGAGAACAACACTTACTTACACAAAATGAAACGTGACAACCACGCTTCTGCTGAATACAGAGGCAGAGCCATGGGGTAATGCATCTCCAAACATGACAAGCGTCTTGCTGGGCTGGCTCCCCAGCCTTAGATTGTGTGCACTGCCCTTCTTGGAAGTCCTGGGTTCAGCCTAGCCACTCCTGCTTGGCACTGATAACGGATAAGCTTCATTTCTATCTTTCCCTAGCCTGCCTGGCAGGCTGTTGTAAAACTTGAAACTATGCATAAGAATCACATTTTAAATTGTGTACCCTACACACTTCACTAAAGCACATACAAAAGCCACAATAATCCCAATAGCTGGCAAGCATTCATTTTTAGGGGCTGTAAGGTGGTGGCTTTTCAACGGGTGGGTAGTAGGATGGACAGTAACGGGGTGGTGCGCTGGAGGACCACATGTAGCTGGGTGAAGGAGAGGCAGACTGGGGCTCCTCAGAAAGTCCAGAGGGAGGGGAGGATGGAAAGACACCAGAATGCTGTGTAATGAAAATAAAACATCAGTTTAGGCAGTGAGGTTGCAATTCCCCAAAGTCAGTTGTTATTTGAAAATGAATAGAGGCCAAGTTGGTTTGTGTTTGGAACAACCAAGAAACCTCACAAAGTTACTGAGGGGCATGAAACTGAGCTGATCCCACTTTCTCCCAGTCACTCAGGCAGTGAAGCTCCTGCAGAGATATCTTGGGCTCCTCATACCCCTCCCTTTGAACCCCTTTTCCGTGTTTATAACTCAAGCCTTCAATACCTCTCCCTGAGCTATGGCAACAGTATCTGAAATAGTCTTCAAAAAGGTAGTTGGGCCTTAAGAACATTTGAGGTTAAGTCATTAGTACCTGGGAAAGTCTTTGCTACAAGCATACATCACAGAGCCCATCTTATAAACAAAACAAAAACTAAGGTCAGAGTGGTTAAGTGCTTTCTTGGATCTGTGCTCTTACTTTAAGTCCAACAATTTTGATTTCATCTTAACAAGTCCACCACCTCCAAGGGCAGGGTAGATTGGAGAACAAAGAGGAGCAAAGGCTTGGAGTTGGGAATACCAATGATAAGAAATAGGAGCAATCTGTCAGGTTGCAGAGACACTGAGGATTCAATTTTACTTTGTGTTGTCTAACTTTGGTGGTCTTTGGGAAGGAAGCAGATTTAGATTTAAGAAATACCCAGTGAATTGGCATGTTAGCAGTCATTTGCCACTTCTGTTTCCCTGGCTCATGTATACCCTTGACCCTAATGATTTTCCTGCTCAAGGAGAGTTGGCCTGTTTTGTTCATTGGTGTATCCCCGCAGGGCACAAAACAGAGTTTGGCAAGTAGTAGGTACTCAATAAATGTCGAATGAATGACTATAACTTCAGGAGTATGTAAGATGAACTTAGCATGTTTTTTTTTTAAATGAAATCTATTTTCAAAGAATATGGTTACACCTTGTGGAGACTGTTGTCTTGCTTCAGTAGTGGAATATGGCTGAGGCCTGAAGGCTGGAGGGAGCTACAGAGATGGCAAGAGGAAAGAGGCCAGTTTTAGGCTCTCAGGAAGAGCAAATATAAGTCAACAAACAGGGCTGGAGAACTGTAATTTTCTGTTGTGTCTCGACTCTAGGAGGAACTGGTATATTAAAAAAAAAAAAGACTCACACCAAAATTTCTGGAGTTCAAGTGCTGGAGAGGACATGCCTTACTTTCTTCTGCTGGCCAGAGTCTGAGGAGATCATGTCATTTTCCAACAATCGAGAGTCAGCCTTGACATGAGGTTTCTGAAGTCTGAGACCAGTGTCTGATTCTCTTTATCCCCAGTCCTGACCACTGCACTCCTTAGAATGGTATGTCCAGATTTCTAGGTCTTTCTTGAGACCACATAATGTTAGGACTGAGAAGAGATTGTAGCTGCCATCATCCACCCCCTCCTCCCACCCCACCCATTATTTTACCCTGAGTGAAGGAATGACAGGGTCATAGAAGCTGCAGAGCCATTCAAGGCGAAACAACTTGAGGCAGTAGACTTGAAACAAGACAGATTCCTCTCTAAAATCTCAAATGTTTTTCTCCCTCCAAGAAGATATGCGTTCTTAAAGACATCAGTATTGTGATTTCCTAGTTTTCAACTCCACGTCCCAGAAGTCTCTATTTTTCCTTCTCTCCTTTCCTCATAGTCACTCATTCAACATTTATTGGGTACCTACTTAGTTGCTTTCTTCAACTAAGAGCACTGTTCTCTTAACCAGAGAGGAGAGCAAAAACCCATTAGGGACAAGAATTCTGTGCCGGGGGTATGGTACTCTCTGCCCTTCTAAATCCCTCTTCAGGATGGTGAGTGTCAGGAGGCTGCTTTTAGGTGTTCCCAGCCACAGAAGGTAGGGGCAAGTTTCCTACAGTGGAGCTAAAGGCAGTTCTATCCTGAGATGCATTAAAAGGCCTCTGTGGGCAGCAGATGCTGTGGGCAGTTGTACACTTTCATAATAAAAGGGGATGATGATACAACGGCCTTCAGTTTTCACTTCTCAGTTTCATGTTTGGGAAGTATTGGGGGGAAGGAGGTAGGATGATTCTCACTTCTCTTTAAGGATGCTGGGAGTCTTAAGGATAAAATTGAAGGGCTCCTGTCAGAGCTAGGTAGCTCACTGGCTGCAATCCACAAACCCTTGGGGTTTGGGTTTGGTGTGTGTGTGTGTGTGTGTCAGGGGAAGGCCCACAGTACCAGTGAGTAGTTTCCTAGTAACAGGTAGGAAACCTTGGGAAAGATCTGCTTTTGTTGCAGCTGGGGAACTGGCCTGGTACATTTCGATTCCTGCCTGAGAGTTGACTTGACTAATGGGACAGGCAGCTCAGAACAGAGCCTTGAATCCTTTGGCACCACAAAGCATGAAAAGCATCTAAAGAGCCTATTGCTGGGCCTAATCAGCTCGAGATTCCTGAGCTGCTGCTTAGACGCTGGGGTAACCTACCGGCTGATGGGACTACAAGAGAAGCACCACCTTTTTAGGACACACCTGGCTTTTTTCCTCTCCCATCTTAGCCTGCCCCCTCTCTGCTGGATGGCTGACCTACACTCTTCAAAACCAATGTGCACTTCTGTCACAGCAGGCTTCTCTCTTCAGCACTGTGAGACAGGGACTCCCAAAAGAGCCCTGGCCAGGTGATCAAGTTTACCAGCAAGAGATGCTGTGTCCCTAAGGGAAAATCAAGGATCTCCTGGTTCTTTGCATTCCCCCTCTGTTTCTGCCCCAGAAAGCAAAGCCAGGAGAGATGAAGATCTCCATTGGGCTAAAAGGAAGAGGAAGAAGGGGGGAGTTGGGAATCAGAAACCAGAGAAAGGGGGAGAAGAAAGGAAAATCTTAGTTGGAGAGGAAAAATAAAGAGAAAAAGTTGAGTGGTAGCAGCAACACCTTCTAAGGCTCTCAGCAACCTGTGCCATGCACCGCCTCCCCCAGCATTAAAGCAAGCCTTTCATTAAATGGGCCCGATTTATAATGGGTCATTTTTCATGGCTAAGATGAAACCTAGTGTGTACCTTCATGTGATTGAATAAGGAGCATAAACGGTGGTGCTTACATTTTGCATAGGCTGAGATTTGTTTTAAGCTAAACTTGGCAATTCACCAAATGTACAGGGAAGAGACCAGTGCATGGTTAGAGTGAAGTACAAGGACTGGACCAGCAGGTCAGACTGGGAAATATAGCTGGAATCCTTAAGGGGTTTACATAAAGCTATGCTGGGTTGACTTTCCCAGCGGAACTAGAGACTGATGCTTTCGACCTGACAGACTTTGGACTAGTTGGCTGAAGCTGAAGGACAAGTAATGAGGAAATGAGTGTGACGGGCAAGAGAAATGAGTGTTGGGGAGCTGAGTAAGGTGGCAAAGTAGTCTCAGTTCATCTCCTTCCTGCTTTGGGGGTTGGGGAATTTATCAGAAGCAAGGTCACCATGGAGCTTAATGTTTGAAAGCGTCCTGTTTCTCCAAGCTCAGCACTCACAGCATCCTCAGGGCCAGCTGACCAGATCCAAGTGTTCACTCGTGTCTGACCACAAGAAATGTTTCCCAAGCTTTCCAACTGGACAGCTACCTAGTAAGGGTATGACTTTGAGAGCTTCAAACAAAACCCTATAAATCTCTTTCCTCTTTCTTCTATTAGCCTGGGGTAAAAAGGAAGCAGAAATCTTCAAACTCTAAGTCACATAAATAGTCCTATTTGGAAATGACCAGAATGGGGAAGTCATTCAGAAGAAAGTCTAGAAAGGTAAGTTTTCCTGCTACAATTTGGGCTCTTTTACAATCTGAGAAGTGCGTAGATAGTTCTTGCTTTTTTTGTTCCCTCAGAAAGGAGGGTGGGAGATCGGTCTGTGTCTCTGGTGGTTTTATTGTCAGAGCTGGTGTATATTTTGCTGACTGCTTTCTATTTATCTGGAAACATAAGCAGATGTTCCCCCATCCCCTTGGCTTTCTTGAGTAAAGACTGGTATTTCCTCCTATGAAACTATAAGGGAATAGAACTTGGTGAACAAAAGAAAGCTCAACTCAACACTGGAATGAAACACCATTTGAGTTCTAGAGGGAAACAAATCACTTAAGATACCCCTCAAAACTTCACCATACAGCTATAACATCTCCAAAAAGGGAATACAAAAGAGAGCTCGAACCTAGGGAAAGAATGTATAAGAAGTGTCCCAGGAGCCCCTGTAGTGCGGAGCAATTTAATGATGTATTAAGAGACGCTTTCTGAGTCATGGTTAGGAACCCCATAATTTAAATCAGTAAAAAGTATAAATATCCTAAAATTAACTAGGGGAAAGATCTATGTTGTGCTCAGATTTACAGCTTTTCCAAAGAATCCTCAAGCCAGTCTCTGGAGTCAGACAGACCTGGATACAAATCCTTGTTCCTCCACTTACCATCTCTGTAACTTTGGGGAAGTCACTTACTTTCTCCATGACTTAGTCCTCTCATCTTAAAAGCGGCAACGACAAAAGTATTTCCCTCAAAGGACTAAGTGAGATGATATCCGTAAAGCACATAGCATAATGCTTGGTACATAGTAAGTACCAAACTCAATGCTTAGGAGCTGTTATTAATATTAGAGGCCTCCACAAACCCCTGAAGGCCTTGCTATGAGCTCACAGTATAGGTCTGGGTGAGGTGGCTAGATTTGGATCTCTTTACTGAGTCACTTACCCTGTTTCTGGGTTTCCGTAACACTCTGGGACAAAAATACTTTTTTGTCCCCACTGCTGATCCCGGCCACCCCCTCAGGTCTAAGGACTATGTCTCATTCCTAACACAGGGCCGATGTCTCATTCAATCTGTCTATCCACAGCTCCTAGCATAGTGCCTGGCTCATGGGAACACAGAGTAAACACTGACTGAACTGAAACCAACAGCTTGAGTCACCACTGGCATCGTCAATCTTGCTTTCATCCCTGGGGGTAGTGTTTGAATTAGGAATGATGGAGAAAGAGATGGCTCTGTACCCTAAAGAGGGGCTTCCTATATTGGAGTTTGCAGCAACCATCACCAGGGAGATTATTGTTCCTACTTATGGGGCTTATTATAAAGTGAACATTCCTAAAATCAATGGGTGACTTTTTATTACAGGGGCCCCAAAAGAATGGCGACCGTCCTTGTGTTAGCTTCAACATCCTTGCATTCTCTTAGAGGATTACTTTTTTGCCTCTATTACTACTGAAATTATCTGTGCACTTTTTGAACATATTTGTGCTTTCCAGTCTACATCATCTATTTAGTTAAAAAGGTCCCTGAATTGTCTATCTGTGAATATGTAGGCATTCAAACAAGTTCTAACATTATTTTTTCCAAGCTTTAATGGATCCCTACTTGTTCTAACATTGTACTTTATATAGTGAACAAATCCATGTCCACACTATATATACAGTTGTCCCTTGATGTCCACAGGGGATTGGTTACAAGACCACTCAAACAGATACCAAAATCCCTGGGTATTAAAGTCCCTTACATAAAATGGTATAGGACAATACAGGCAGCTGGCCCTCCACATCCCCATATTCCCAACTGCAGATCAAAAATACTGTTTTCAATCTGCAGTTGGTTGAATCTGTGGTTGCAAAACTCTGACATACAGATGGCTGATTGTATATATTAATTGAAAAAAAATCCACATATAAGTGGACCCTTGCAATTCAAACCTGTGTTGTTCAAGGGTCAAGTGTATTACTATTTCAATAAAGAGTCCTAGACCTCCTCCAAATAGCATCTAAACCAAAAACAAAAATATGTTTTATTCAACTAAATGGGGTTTTTCAGTTTCAATTATTTTGTTAATCTGCAGCTGAGATTAATTTATCCAAGGGTTTTGCATTTCTAAAGTAGTGCTTAATTAGAAGCACCCCCAAATGCTCATGCTTTTATGTCCCCTTCGAGCATCTATGGACTCTTAGTCAATGGAAGTAAATTCATTATGAGCTTCCCTTCCTTCAGCGGTATCTCCTTTGGTCCCCAAATTTTGAATTAACCAGATTTTAGTATAATCCCACTCTTCTGTGGTCAAGGGTTTACATTACAATCGCTATAAATGCCTAAAGTACCATTTTGTTTTCCTGAAGTGCCTAGTTCAGTGCTCTGTACACAATGAATCCCTTTTAATTAAGCACAATTTTTGGTTCTGTTTTTCTGTGCTCTAGTCTTAGCTCAAAAGGAAAAGAGGAAAGTGCAAATTTGGTAACACTATTCCTGACCTATGTGAAAACAGGACAACAAAGGGGAGGGGGTTATTATAAAAAAAATATTTTCTATGTGTAGTTTAGTTAGAAAGTCTAGAGAAAAGGAAGCAACTTATAGATATGATTCAAACCCTTGTGTAGCTCAGAATGTCCTTATATTAAGGAGCAGGACCAGGCCCCTCCCTGAGGCAGAGAAATGCAAAAAGCCACTGTTGGACAGGGTTCCATGGTGAGGTACTAATGAGTATCATCTTCTCCTTGGTGTAGGTCAAGGCAATTTGGGACACCTTGATCCTATTTCCTTCTTTCCCTTTTTCTTCCATCTCTCTGTTTCTTCTCGTCTTGTGTCTTTCTCACCCTTCCCATCTATCCTATCATTGTTTGCCTACATAATCTTTATGCTAGTACTTATAGGCTGCTAAAGGCCATCAGGGACAGAGAGACTGGCTACCTCATACAAATTAAGGAGGTTTCATGATTAGGGAGAAAATAAGAGAACATGAGTAAGAGCAAGGGTAATGGAGAGTTCTTTTTTTCTCAAAACATACCTGAAAGTCATAAGCAGAATATGGTGGCAGGTGAGGAGGGCTATGGCAGTAGGTATTGTAGGATGTCACTTGAGGACGAGTATAGTAAGAAACAGTCGGATGTGCATTCTCAACAGAACAGTTCAGTGTTGGGAGAGTTGGGTTCTGTAGAAAACCACACATTAGAAACAACATTAATGTTCGTCACAAGAAAAATGGTTAAATAAACTGTGGCACATCCATACTATGGAATACCTTACAGCTATTGATAAACAAGGTAGTGACAGAGAAAGTTGTCCAGGATATATTGCTAAGACAAAAACAAAAACAAATCACCAGCAAAACTATGGAGACAATAAAAAGATCAATGGGGGTGCCGGCCAAGTGGCGCGTTGGTTAAGAGTTTGCTTGGGAGCGCAAGCTCTGAGCAGCAGGGCCCCAGTTCGGATCCCACATGAGGGCCAGTGATGCTGCGCCCTCTATAGCTAAGATGGTGAACAACAGCTTGACCTGGAGCTGGGCTGCCGTGAGTCGCCGGCGACAGTGTAGGCTACAGCGAGGCTGCAGTGGGCTGCCATAAGCTACTGTGAGTGGCCGGCAGCCAGCATGAGTGGCTGTCCAATGCCTGGTGACTGATCTACCTCACCCGGGAAGAGCGCAATGATAATACCAACATGGGCCAGTGAAGCAACGTCTTCCACAATTAGACCGAAGAACAAAAGGACAGCAACTTGTCTGTTTCCCTTCCCTGATTCCCCAATTCCCCCAATAAAAAATCTTAAAAAAAAAAAAGATCAGTGGTGGCCAGGGGTTGGAGCTGTGGGGAGGGATGAATAGGCATTTCACAGAGGATTTTTTAGAGGAGTGAAAATACTCTATGATGTTGTAATGATGGATATATGTCTTATACTGTGGGGAGCACATTGTGAGAAGGCAGGCTGCAAGCTGGCAAAGCTGCAAGCCTCCATGTCTAAGTAAGCAGCTTGGGACACATCTCACCACCCCTTGAGCCATGTAAAGAAAGAACCCCTGAGCCTGAAACCCTGTGCCATGCAAAGAAAGAGGAAGACAAAACCACGGAGTTTCCTAAGATCTGCAGCTTGCACGCAAACCTGCTTACAGTTTCTACTTGTAACTTTGTTGATAGTTTCTATTTGCATATGTAACATTGCTTAGGGGAATTCCCTCCCCAAAACCCCCTTAGCCAAAAGGGAATTGCTCCCTGCTAAGAGGAAATTGCCTCCTCTATATAAGCTTAGTGCAAACAATAAACTGGGCCATTGCTCCACCATCAGCGGTCAGTGGACCACCCGAGCCCAGCTTTTGTCTCTGTGTCTTTCTTTTCCAATCTCCCATTCCAATCCCTCAGACATAGGCAACCCTGGTTGACGAGCGGAACTCGTCAGGTGGTGCCTGAACAGGGACCTTCAGCGACCTGAGAACGGATTGATGGCAAACCAACAGCAAGGAGACTCCCTTTGTGATGAGGCGGCCACCACTACACTGAGGAGGTAAGGGAGCAATGTAATGTAATATAGCATAAAGGGAACATAATATAGAAAAGGGGGAACAAAATCGGCCATTTTGTTCATATAGAAAAAGGACAATATAGTCGGGAGTAAAACATGGGAGAGTCAGGGTCAAAGGACCATTAGCTCTTTACGCAAATGCTTAAGGCTATGCTTCGTGCTCGCAGCAGCCACATTAAAACACATCAGCTAGAAAAATTTCTTGCATATGTTTAAGACGGACGTCTGTCCTTGGTTCCCTGAGGAGGGCACCATTAATTCTGGCACATGGGAAAGAATCGGAGAACAGCTGCGCGAATGATACATGACTGATGGGCTGGAGAACGTTCCTGTAGAAACGTTTTCCCTTTGGGGGCTGGTAAGAGATAGCCTCGAGGTCAGACCAGAGGCTTCATGCCTCCTTGAAAGACAGCCTCAGATCATGGCAGAAAAGCTACAAAGCACTTTTAAAGGGTATGAGGAATCACAGCCCCAGGAAGGCAGAGAGGGACATAATGGATGGCCTCAGGATGAACCCCTGCCACCTGAGTACTCCCAGGAGCTGGCGAGGGAGGAGCAACGGTGTAATCCTAATTGAGAGGACTTTCGATGAGGATGATGAGGGCGAGCTAAGTCCCCCCACAGATGCGGGGGAGGTTCTTCCTGCCTGGGCCGGTCACCAGCCCAAGTGGGAGACCCCCGCTCTGCGGGGGGCGCCTCCTCCCAAGACACACCTGCCACCTCCTCGGCAACCGCTCCTAGACACCTCAGGCTCAAAGGGCATATTCCCAGAGACCAGCCTGACCCCGGGGATCCGACAGGCCATAGAAAGGGGCGAGGATATCGTGGGTTGCCAGCAGCTTTGCTTCCCCATAGTTGAGCATCCAGACCCCAACAACTCTGGGCAAGTACTTAGGGAATATGCCCCTATCCCCTTTAAGACGCTTAAGGAGTTAAAAACAGCAGTCTCTCAGTATGGGCCAACCGCACCTTTCACGCTGGTGTTGCTCGAGACCGTCTCCAACACACCGCTCGCACCCCACAATTGGCAAATGCTCACAAAGGCATCCCAAAGTGGGGGGGATTACTTACTCTGGAAATCTGAATTCGCAGACCAATGCCGTCAGCTGGCAGAGCAAAATGCTGCACACCAGGTCCCCATCATGGCTGATATGCTCATGGGTGAAGGGATAATTGTTGGCTTGCAAAACCAGGTGGACTATACTTTACAAGCCTACCAGCAAAGTAGCCTCTGCGGTACTAGGACCTGGAGGGCCCTCCCCACAGCTGGGGTGAAGACAGAGGATCTATCCAATGTTAGACAGGGCCCAGCTGAGCCATATCAAGACTTCGTCTGTAGGATCTTACAGGCCATAAATCGGCTTGTCAGCAACGCAGGGGCCAAACAAATTCTTGCAAAGCAATTAGCCTTTGAAAATGCAAATTCCACCTGTAAGTCTATACTTCAACCACATAGGAAAATGGGGGAGCTGTCAGATTTTATTCACCTCTGCTCCGATGTAGGTCCTTCTTATATCCAAGGCAATGCCCTTGCCATGGCGCTGCAAAAGCCTTTAAACCTACCACCTTCCCAGGCAAGGCTCCAACAAAAGAGAGACTGAAACTGAAAAGAGGGAAGTTGCTACTCTTGTGGGCAGACAGGCCATTTCTCTAAGGAGTGCCCTTCTTGAACTCCTCAGGGAAGGCCGACAGCGGCTGACTGGACAAGTAAATCCACCCGGCTGCACCCCTGGGATCTGCCCCAGATGCCGGCGCAGGAGACATTGGGCAAATGAATGTCGGTCTCAGTATGATGTCAATGAACAGCCCATCTCGGGAAACCCAATGTGGGGCCAGCCCTGGCCCCACCAAATAATGACGGCTCTGTTGCTAACACCTCAGGTAACTTTGAGCAGCCAACCCGGCGCAGCGTAGAGCAATTGTATTGCGCCACCCCAGGGAGCGCAGGACTGGACCTTAGTCCCACTGCCAGATTCACATTAACCCCAGATACGGGTCCTCAGGCCATCCCCACCTGAGTTTGTGGCCCTCTACTGCCTAACACGGTGGGACTTCTTCTCGGCGGAAATAGCTGGACCATGAAAGGACTTCGGGTTTTTCCTGGAGTCATAGACTCTAACTGTACCGGGGAGATAAAGATTATGGCAGGATATCCTTGAGAAATTATTCAGGTACTATCCACAGACAGAATAGTCCAAATAGTACTCATCCCCACTGTAGCTGCAGGCGGGACCGCCTCTCAACAGGTGCGAGGTTCCTGAGGCTTTGGGTCCTCAGATGCATTCTGGGTCCAATGAGTTGGACAGGAGCGCCCCACTTTAAATTTAGTCCTAGATGGAAAGCCATTCCAGGGCCTCAAAACGGGAGCTGATGTATCTGTAATTTCCCAACAACATTGGCCATCCTCCTGGCCAACGCAGGAGGCTTTAACCAATCTCCAAGGCATAGGAATGGTGAAAGGGCCTTTACAGACCTCCAAAGTACTCACTTGGAGACATTCAGAGGGACAGTCTGGGACTTTCTCTCCATATGTCCTTGAAGGTCTCCCAGTTAACCTCTGGGGATGGGACATCCTAAGCCAAATGTCAATTATGATTTACAGCCCTAGTCCCTCAGCCACAAATATTATGTTCAATCAGGGATATGTCCCAGGACAGGGACTAGGAGCCCTAGGGCAGGGCAGGCTTGAACTTGTACAAAACACCCCCCAAAATGACAAATTTGGACTTAGGTTATCAGGATTTACCCTAGGGCCCTTGGTATCGCCTACAGCCCACTCCAGACCACTCAAAATCAAATGGCTCACAGACATGTCAGTATGGGTTGACCAATGGCCCCTTACTCAGGAGAAACTTCAGGCAGCCACATAATTAGTTCAAGAACAACTTGCTGCTGAACATTTAGAGCCGTCCACCAGCCCATGGAGCACCCCTACATTTGTTATAAAGAAAAGGTCAGGGAAATGGAGACTATTGCAGGACTTGCGAGCAGTTAGTGCTGCCATGGAAGTCATGGGAAGCCTACAGCCTGGGCTTCCCTCGCCCACAGCCATCCTGGTAGACCATCATTTAATTATAATAGATTTAAAGGACTGTTTTTTCACCATCTCTCTTCATCCAGAGGACAAGAAATACTTTGCATTTAGCGTTCCCTCGATAAACTTCAGGGAACCTATGCAATGTTTTCAATGGAAAGTTCTCCCCCAGGGTATGGCAAATAGTCCAACAATTTGCCAAACTTTTGTCAGCCGAGCCATCATGCCTACACGTCAACTATACCCAGAAGCTTATATCATCCATTATATGCACGATAGCTTTGTTTCTCATCCCAACAAAGAGGTCCTCTACCAAGTATATGGAAACCTTAGAGACAGCCTTACTAAGGCAGGGCTATGTATTGCCCCAGAGAAAGTCCAGGAAACTTTACCGTTCTCATACTTAGGGACTATAATTACTCAGAAACAAATCAGACTGCAAAAAATACAAATCAGAATGGGCCATCTTAAATCCCTTAATGATTTTCAAAAACTTCTAGGGGATATCAATTGGATAAGACCTTCTCTAAAGCTAACTACTGGTGACTTGCAGCCATTATTCCACGTTATCCAGCGGGATCCCAGCCCAATGTCCCCCCGGATGCTCAAAGCTTGCCCTCACCAAAGTAGAAGAGGCTATCCAACAGGCTTAAGTCACTCAGGTGGACCACTCCCAACCTGTATCCCTCATCATCTGTAATATGGACCCTACTCTTACAGGGGTCATCTGGCAGCCTGCAGGTCCTTCAGAATGGCTCCTTCTAAACAGTACTCCTCCTAAACATCTCCAACCATACCACGACCTAGTAGCCTCCCTCATTACTAGGGGGAGACTGCAATGTCTCCAAATCCTTGGAAAAAAACCTCAGGCCATCATAGTCCCTTACAACAACAGTCAACAATCCTGGCTATATGCCTCCTCCATGGAATGACAGGTGGCCTTAGCCAATTTCCCCGATCAGCTTGGGTGCCATTATCCTACTAATAGACTCATACAGTTTGCTAAGTCCACCTGTTTCATTTCCCCTCAGTGTTACACAATCAACCCATTTCAGGCACTGTCACAATATCCACGGACGGCTCCAGTAACGGTACAGCGGCTATCCATACTCCCACTCAGACTTGAACCAAACACACAGGCCATAATTCAGCCCAATGAGTAGATCTTGCCGGTGTTACCTGGGCTTTACATATGTTTCCCCACCAACCTCTAAACCTCTATACAGACAGTCATTATGTTTTCAGTGTCTGTAAGGTCATAGAGACAGCTCACATTAGCTCAGCCACCACAGAAGAGCTTTTCCATATGTTCCACCAATTAAAACAGACCATTCTAACCAGACAACAACCCCTCTATATCGGTCATATTAGAGCCCACTCGGACATTCCAGGTCCCCTGTCTGCAGGCAATGCTGCTGCAGATGCAGCCACCCAATTACCAGGTCCTTTGGCCCAGACTTTCTTTGCCACACTGACTGATCCAGTACAAAAGGCCACACATTCCCATGCACTTCACGATCAGAATGCACAATCACTTAGAAATTAATTTAAGATCACCCGTGAATAAACTAGACAAATAGTCAAACAATGTACAAGCTGAGCTAACTTACTTCCTGAGCCACATTTAGGAGTAAATACTCGAGGGATACTCCCTAACATGGGATCGTCACCCACATCCCCAGTTTCAAAAACACCCCTTATGTCCACACAATTATTGACACCAAGTCCGGGTTTCTGTTCGCCGCAGGTCGAACCGGAGAAGCAACCAAACATATCATCAGTCACTGTTTCCAGGCATTCGCCATAATGGGCATTCCAAAAGTCATTAAAACTGACAATGGCCCTGGGTATACTAGCAAGGCCTTTCAAAAATTTTGCCTTACCTTTCAGATCCAACACCTCACAGGTATCCCTTATAACCCACAAGGTCAAGGAATCATTGAACATGCCCATCAATCTCTCAAAAATCAATTAACAAAACAAAAAGGGGGAGGGCCGGCCGAGTGGCGCGATGGTTAAGAACTCGCTTGGGATGCCAGAGGGCCCCGGTTCGGATCCCACATATGAGGGCCAGTGACACTGCCCTCCACAGCTAAGATGCTGAACAACAGCTCAACCTGGAGCTGGGCTGCCATGAGTCGCCGGCGACGGCGTGGGCTGCAGTCCCTGTGGCAGTGGATTGCCATGGGCTACCGTGTGTGGCCAGCAGCCAGCGTGAGCGGCCAGCAGCCACAGTGAGCGGCCATCCAGAAGCCGGCGACTGATCTGCCTCGCCAGAGAAGAGCGCAATGATGGTGCCAACTTGGGCCAGTGAAGCAACGTCCTCCACAACTAGACTGAAGAACAAAACGACAGCAACTTGCCTGTTCCCCTTTCCCCAATTCCCCAGCACTGTTCCCATCCCCCCAATTTCCCAATAAAAATCTTTAAAAAAAAAAAGGGGGAGACTATAGACACTCAGTACATAACCAACTAAGCCATGCACTCTTCACTTTAAATTTTTTGCAAACAGATGCTCAAGGACAAACTGCAGTGGACCATTTCTGGAATCCTAGTCCTGTTGCAGAAGCCCTCATTTGCTGAAAGGACCCCCTCATGGGTGTCTGGCAGGGACCAGATCCGGTCATTGTGTGGGGGAGAGGACATGTATGTGTTTTCCCTAGGGATGCTGATAGTCCTCCGTGGCTTCCGGGATGCCTAGTCAAGCAACATCATGGAGCCGGAGAAGACACACAGGCCATTCAGCCTGAGGAGGACAAGGGAGAGTTAGGTTTCCACATGGGACAAACTCTTTGTAGCCATGCTTGCAATCCTGGCCTGCCAGGTAAGTATAGTCCAAAGAGAAACTTATTGGACCTATTATCCCAACCCCTCAACGCTCGTTCCCGTAACCTGGGAAGATAAGCCAATCATGGTCTGGGTTAATAGTTCTGTTCCCATTGGAGGAAAAATTAAAAACATACAACCTCAACTGACATTTTTCAATTATACTGGCTTGACCCATGCCCCTCCACTCTGTGCCTCCAAAATACCCTTAATGGGATGTCTTCTTTTAGGCCAGGTCCAAAAATCAGCCTCAGGAAAAGATTTCACTACTCAGGAATGTGGAATACCAAACACGTACCATTACCTCTCAATGGTAGAATTTACGAGACCAGTCGGGGACATGCCCGATGATAATTCCACTAACCCCCCGCCAATCCCTCTTTGTACCAATACTGCTTATGGAAACTCAGATAAAGTAATACACTGGGCTGACTGTGCTCATCCCATAGCGGCCAAATATCAGGTACTAAACTCTATCTTTTAGATCTATGATTGGTCCCTCCAATACTCAACTAATGCTCATTGGCCTTTAACCCCAGAAGGTTTTGTAGCCCCTGTCCTTACCACAAAAGATCATATTGTACAAAAGGAAATCTGGACATTATGGGTGGCTTCAAATTACATAAATCACACTAACTCCGAAACTGTATTTCACAGCAATACCCCATCTGCAGTCACCGCCTGTGTACAGGCCCCTGAAGTAATACTGGTTGGGGACCTCCTCAATGTATATGGAACACCTTTTTACCCAAGCCAGCCAGTGTACCAGTCAGTACCTATCATAGTACTTATGCAGCAGCAGCCCCCTCCAGCCAATAAAGAGACAAAAAAACAAGAATTTGGGACCCAAACCAGGGAGGTAAAGACATAAAAGAGGAGATTCTGTCTGGAGGTGGCTGCAGAAATCCTACTCCACCCATAGCAAGACCCACATTCATACCTACTCCTCCTCAGCTGCCCAGGCAGGTCCCCAAGCACAGATTTGTGGTTTATGGAACTGTAGAGAGCACTCACACATCTTGCTGCCAGCATGCCTTTCCCTGCAGCTAGAGACCAGGAGCAAGAAGAAAAGCCAAAACCAGATCCAGTGTTAAAGTCTCCTTCCCCAATGCTTAGGCTAGTCCTTAGCGAAGAGGAGAAAGAACAAGTGGGCCAGATATCTGAGACTACTGCAGTAGAATCCATACCAAGCTTCCTCTGCCTCCATCACCAACCAATGTTTCTCTAATTGCTTGTAGTACAGTTGCTTCTCCCACCTCTGCTGCTCTTAGTAGCCAGCCAATATTCACCACTGCTCAGATGTGAACTCTCCTCCTCAAAAGAAGACACAATTCCTATACCCAGCCCAAATTGTTGCACAGAAACATGAGATCCTTCACAAACATATATTATTGATAATGATATATGCAAGAAACCTTGTAGTGTAGCACCTAAAGATGGTCCACTGATTTCTAGTACTAACCTAATTAACGAAATGAATAGAGTTAGTGAAAAATTACCAGCTACACAGAGCATTGTGGAATTAATAAAACAGGAGGTGTTGCCATTGACTCTTGAATTGGAGATTCTGGAAGATCCCCCAGAAGAAATCCACAGTTCCTTCCATTTCTCCATCTCCTCCAACTCCTCCAACTTCTCCTCCTCCCACACCAGTCATTGTTCCTATCGCTGTCACTAATATTAGTACTACTAGTGCTCCCACCACAGTCCAGAGAGTCTTAGAAGAGGATGAGAACATAAGAACTTGCCTTAGTGATGATGCAAAAGAGATTCAGAACAAAATAGGGCAAACAGAACAGATTATAGATTCTCAGAACTTAAGTTCAAGATAGAGTCCTGCCCTAGCTCAGACAGCTATAACTGCACCAAAGATGTGGGATAACCCAAAAGATCAGATCTGAACCACTGAAGAGGTGTTAGGAGCAGAATTGTAGCCTAAAGCTCAAGAGAGGCTTTCAAGGACAAAATACTTGAATCCGAAAAAGATAAAATAAGCTAAGAGTTTCATCCTGAATGAGACTCCTTACACATTTTAAAAAAAAGTGAAAGCTGTGGAAAACAATGGAGAAGACGCTGAGCCTGTACATAATGGTGTTTGAGAGGATTTTTGAGGGTGAAGCAATAGATGCTAATTCAGGCTCCACTGATAGTTCTGGTGAAGGAGTCACATTCCAATTTAAACTAGAATCCTGGAAGCCTGCTGATACTGAAGGCAAAAAGCAGTATGACAGAGAGTTTTTGATGGACTTTCAGTTCATGCCAGCCTGTATACAGAAATCACAGCCTCCCCCCATCAGTAATGTGGTTCTTGACAAGATCAAACAACCAAATTGCCAAAGTAAACACTGGATCCTCGTATTTTGCCTCAAGACCAGATTTTACTTCAGCCTTTGCAGATTTTGGAGGGCAAACTCCTGTAGGAAGTGGTGTGCCTTTGTTGAACATTGGACCACGGAGATCATAACCTGTCCAGAGAATAAAGCCCAGGAAGATCATCACAGTCTCTGTAAAAAAAGACATGCATCTGAAAAGGGCATAGAATGCCTGGAAACCCAGCCAAAAATGAAACAGCCAAGCTGAGGATCCCAAAAACATTAGAACCCAGGAACTTTTTAGAAAAGTTTGACGTATCTTAAATAAATTGACATCACAGATGTTCAACCAACTGACAAAGCAAGTGTCAGGACTTATTGTCGACACCACAAAGGAGTGGCTGAAAGCAGTCATTGACCTGGTGTTTGAGAAGGCTATTGATGAACGCAGTTTCTCTGTGGCATACACAAAAATGTCTCGATGTCTAGTAATGCTGAAAGTACTTGTGGCAGACAAGCCTGGTAACACAGTGAATTTCTGGAAACTGCTATTGAAATGTTGCCAGAAGGAGTTTGAAAAAGATAAAGCAGATGATCATGTTTTTGGGAAGAAGCAGAAAGAACTCAAGGCTCTCAGTGCTCCAGAGGAGAATACAAGGCTTCATGATAAACTGAAAGAAGTTAAGGACAAAGCCCAGAGAAGATCCATTGGTAACATCAAGTTTATTGGACAACTCTTTAAACTCAAAATGCTAACTGAAGCCATTATGCATGACTGTGTGGTGAAGCTGCTAGAGAACCATGATGAAGACTCCCTAGAGTGCCTATGTCACCTACTCACCACCATTGGAAAAGAACTGCATTTTGAGAAAGCAAAGCTACTTTTGGACAAATATTTTAATCAGATGGAGACAATTGTGAAAGAAAGAAAAACCTCATCTAGGTTTCGATTCATGCTTCAGGGTGTGGTAGAATAAGGCTGTGTGATTGGGTATCTCAAAGAGCAGATCAAGGTTCCTAAAACTATTAAACAAATTCAAAAAAGACTAAAATAGAAGAACAAGAAGAGCAGCTCAAAGAGAAGAGAAGACCAGGAATCCAGAGAGTGGATGAAGGTGGGTAGAACACAGTACAGGGGGCCAAGAAGAGTCAGGTTCTGGACCCCTCAAAATTCCTGAAAATCAGTAAGCCTGCAATTGATGAGAAAATTCAGCTGGTGCCTAAAGTGCAGCAGGGCAGCTGGGGAAAAGGCAGTAGTGATGGAGAAAAGGTAAGTGAGACTAATGCCTTACAGTCAAGTGCTTCCAATTTAAACAGATTCTCTGCTTTGCAACCTCCTACAACCTCAGGGTCTACATCATCCACACCTCTAGAGTTTGAGTCCCAATGGACCTTAACCAGTTGTGGAAACATGGGCAGGGAGAAGAACATGCCCCTTCCATGTGCAACAGCTTGTCCAAACACTTTCATGAGGAGCAGCAGTAATAAAGAACTGTTAGACAATCAGTCTCAAGAAGAGCAACAGAGAAAGATGCTAGAGACCATGAAACAGGTTACCAGAGGCATGGATATAGACAGGAACAGCACTGAGGCTGACTGAAACAAAACCAGGGAGTAAGTAGTGAAACAAGAAATTCCAGCAACGTCCACCCCTGACAAGTTTGCATTGTCAGAAGAGATAGAGAAGAAGTCTAAATCTATCACTGATGAATTTCTACACATTAATGATTTTAAGGAAGCCATGCAGTGTGTGGAAGAGCTGAATGCTTAGGGCCTGCTACATGTGTTTGTGAGAATGGAAATGGAGTCCACCATGGAGCTGGATCACAAGAGATCTCATGGGCCAATTACTGAATCAGCTAGTGCAATCAGGAAAACAGCAAACAAAACTTTAAAAAAGTTTTTTCATTACACCTTAAAGAACTAGAAAAAGAAGAACAAATGAAAGCAAAAGTTAGCAGAAGGAAGGAAATGCTAATAATCAGAGCAGAACTAAATGAAATAGAGAACAAAAATATAATAGAAAAAAATTAATTCAACAAAGAGCTGGTTCTTTGAAAAGATTAATAAAATTGACAAACCCTTGGTTAAACTCACTAAGATAAAAAAAAAGACACACAAATAAACAAAATCAGACATGAAAGAGGGGATGCCACAGAAATACAAAGGATTATCCAAGAATACTATGAAGGGCTATATGCCACCAAATTTAATAACCTAGAAGAAATGGACATGTTCTTACAAATATAGCCTTCCTAGGCTGAATTGGAAAATATAATAGGACCAATCAATAGTAAGAAAATTGAATCAGTCATCTGAAACCTTCCCAAAAGCAAAAGTCCCCCAGGATCCGATGGCTTCACTAGAATTCTACCAAACATTCAAAGAGGATCTAATATCTGTCCTACTCAAACTCTTCCAAAAAATTGGGGAAGAGACAATACTCCCTAACTCATTTTATGAAGCCAACATTACCCTGATACCAAAACCTGGTAAGGATAACACAAAAAAAGAAAATTATAGACCAATATCTCTGATAAAAACAGATGCAAAAATCCTAAACAAAATTTTAGCAAATTGAATGCAACAATGCATTAAAAATATTATAAATCACGACCAAGTGAGGTTCATCCCAGGGGCACAAGGATGGTTCAACATATTCAAATCAATCAATGTGATACACCACATGAACAAAATAAAGGACAAAAATCATATGATTATATCAATAGATGCAGAAAAAGCATTTGGCAAGCTACAACATTCATTTATGATTAAAACACTTAATAAAATGTGTATAGAAGGAAAATACTTGAACATAACAGCATGACAAACCCTCAGTTAATATAATTAACGGTGAAACACTGAAGCCCTTTGCTCTATGTTAAGGAACACGACAGGGCTGTCCTCTATCACCTCTGCTTTTCAACATAGTATTGGAAGTCTTGGCCAGAGCAATCAGGCAAGAGAAAGATAAAAGGCATCCAAATAGGGGATGAATAAGTTAAATTCTCATTTTTTGCAGATGACATGATGCTATATGTAGAAAATCCTAAAGACTCCACCATGAAGCTGGTAGAAACAATAAACAAATACAGTAAAGTTGCTGGGTACAAAATCAATGTACAAAAGTCCATTGCATTCCTATATACTAACAATGAAACCTCAGAAAAAGAAATTTAAAAACTCAATTCCTTTTGCAATTGCAATGAAAATAATAAAATACCTAGGAATAAACTTAACAAGGGTGTGAAAGACCTATATGCTGAAAGCTAGAAGACATTTTTTAAAAACTTTAATTGGGGAACAGTGTGTTTTTCCAGGACCCATCAGCTCCAAGTCAAGAAGTTGTTTTCAATCTAGTTATGGAGGGTGCAACTCAGTGGCCCATGTGGGGATCAAACCAGCAGCCTTGGTGTTATGAGCACTGTGCTCTAACCAACTGAGCTAACTGGCTGTCCCAAGACATTTTTAAAAGAAATTGAAGGAGTCACAAAGAAATGGAAAGAGGTGTTCATGGATTGGAAGAATCAACATAGTTAAAATGGTCATATTACTCAAAGTAATACACAGATTTAATGCAATCTTCATCAAAATCCCAGTGGCATTTTTTAAAGAAATAGAACAAAAAATCATCAGATTTGTATGGAACCACAAAAGACCCCGACTAGCCAAAGCAATCCTAAGAAAAGAAGAACAATTCTGGAGGTATCACACTCCCTGACTTCAGCTTGTAGTACAGGGCAACAATAATCAAAATAGTATGGTATTGGCAGGAAAACAGCCACACAGACCAATGGAATAAAATTGAAAACCCAGAAATAAATCCACATAAATATGGACAGATAATTTTTGACAAAGAAGACAAAAACATACAATGGAGAAAAGACAGCATCTTCAAAGAATGGTGCTGGGAGAATTGGAAAGCCATGTGCAAAGGAATGAAACTAGACTGCTACCTGTCACCATGTACCAAAATTAACTCAAAATGGATCAAAGACCTAAACATAAGACCTGAAACAATAAACTGCATGGAAGAAAACATAGGTACTAACATTATGGACCTTGGGTTCAAAGAAGATTTTATGAATTTGACTTTAAAGGCAAGGGAAATAAAAGCTAAAATAAATGAATGGGGGCTGGCCGAGTGGCGCATTGGTTGGGAACTGGCTTGGGA
>NW_017732808.1:39122-65185 GCF_001890085.2 Hipposideros armiger | reverse complement strand
AAAATGAAAATAAAACTATTATAGTTTAATTTATAAAATTTTAAAGGACATTATTCACTAATGGTGATTATGTAAAAATATATTATGGCTCTCTATAACTTTTAAATTGTTGTGAGGGACAGGATTGGCTCTTCCAGGGGTCGGCAAACTTCTGAGATGGAACGTACCCAAAGAGCCGCACGTGGCTCGCTAGCCGCAGTTTGCCGACCCCTGGTTTAGTGGTTACCAGAGGGTAAGAGGGGAGGAGAGTGGTAGATGAGGTAGATCAAACATATGGTGATGGAAAGAGAACTGACTCTGGGTGGTGAACACACAATGTGATATATAGATGATGTATTACAGAATTGTACACCTTAAATCTATGTAATTTTGCTAACAATTGTCACCCCAATAAACTTGATTTTTAAAAAGACATACATACAAAGATTTCAAATGTCTATGAAAATAAAACATTAGTCATTTTTTTCTGAAAAAAAGACAAAATCTTTAATTAAAAAAAGTGTTTTTTTCCGAAACATTGGCATTAGCAGATGATAGAGCCATTGATATTACCCATATTTGGTTGTACATTGCTGAACTGGTGACTCCCATGTTAGTAGAAGGTGGAATCTCCATGAGAGAACTTATCATAGAATTTACCACACCTTTACTTCCCGTTCAAAGAGCTGGGATTTGCTGTCTGAAATATTGCACCTTCTATGCACACAAATGAGCCATAAGAAAGTGGGAGCCTTCTGGAGGGAGGTTGACCTCAGCTGGAAGGACTTTTTACCAGAAGGGAAAGATGTATATAATTTTCTCTGGGACCAGAAGTTGGACTTTATGGGGACTGACAGTCCCTGTTCCTTCGAAGTACTTTCAAAGAACGAACTCTCTGCTGACAAGCTATATAAATGACTGGAGAAACTCATTGTTGAGGACAAAGCAAATGCTGAACAGATCTTTGACTCGGTAGAGGCTAATCTGGATGAAAGACAGATGAGTTCACTTACATTCCTTAGAGATTTAATGAAAGCTGTTTTTAAAGCAGCTACTATAGCCTACTGTTCTACCTTCCGAGTGGACACTGCTGTAAGCAAGCAGAGTACCGATCTTACTCAAGTACCTAGATTTGGATACAGAGAAGGAAATGCAAGCGCTTTATACACTGAAGCATCAATAGTAAAACTTGATCAACCTGCCAATATGTTATGGATGTTTTTTGATTGCCTATATGAGAAAGAGGTAATCTCTGAGGATGCCATCCACAAGTGGGAAAGCAGCAAGGATCCCGCAGAGCAGAATAGGAAGGGTGTGGCCCTCAAATATGTCAAGGCATTCTTCACATGGCTTCAGGAAGCAAAGAGCAAATGGAGGATAACAAAAAGAAACAATTTAAGTATTTTTTTTAAGTTTCATGTTTTCGCCAATCACAGTGTAGCAAGGCCAATTCATGCAGAAACCTCCACGTGTGCACGAGTGGGAGAGGAGAAAGAGAAAATAAAAGTGATCATTGAGGGAAAAGGTACTGGATAAAAGTAAAGGAGGACTCACACTTTAAAAAAACACATCTGCGGCCGGCCGAGTGGCGCGATGGTTAAGAGCTGGCTTGGGATGCCAGAGGGCCCCGGTTCGGATCCCACATATGAGGGCCAGTGACACTGCCCTCCACAGCTAAGATGCTGAACAACAGCTCGACCTGGAGCTGGGCTGCCGTGAGTGACTGGCGATGGCATAGGCTGCAGCCCCTGTGGCAGTGGGTTGCCATGGCTACCCTATGTAGCCAGCAGCCAGCGTGAGCGGCCAGCAGCTGCCGTGAGCGGCCGTCCAGAAGCCGGCTACTTATCTGCCTCACCCGGGAAGAGCGCAATGATGGTGCCAACTTGGGCCAGTGAAGCAACATCCTCCACAACTAGATTGAAGAATAAAATGACAGCAACTTGTCTGTTCCCCTTCCCCCATTCCCCAGCACTGTTCCCATCCCCCCAATTCCCCAATAAAAATCTTTTTAAAAAAACACCAGATCTGTTTAGCAAAAAAAAAAAAATATATTGAGAACTTTTAATTGATTTTAAGGACTGCAAATGCCAGTGTCATTTTTTAATTTGCAGATTCTATAAACAACTTGTATAATAAAAAGCAGAGAAATAAATTTCCCTCCCCTTCAGGTAAACCTCACATTTGTTTTAAAGCATAGTAGTCTAGATTTAAGAAGGTTTGGGGTAAACAAGGTAAGAAAGATTTTTTTTGGCCTCAAATTCTTTCTGCCTGCCTCTCAGCTTGCTTCAAAAAAATCACAATAGTACTCAAAACATACATAACCTTGGAACAGAAGGAAATGATGTGGACTAGAGAACTCCAAGAATTGTTTTTAAAAAGTAATACCCTGGGAAAAGTACTCTTAATACTTTTGAAATCTTTAGAGCAACTTTAAGGCTTATAAAGACATAAAACAAATATTTTAAAAAACAAAAATTAATTGGCTCAATACTATTTCTTTTCACTTTCAAAATATAAAGAACAAAATAAAGACAAACATTGCAAGTTTTTAAAAAATAGTCTTTTAAAAAGAGCCCACCATGGTATATTAATATAGGATGACCCAATTTATGTAAAAATAAAGGCCCAAACAATTATATATGTATGCATGTTGTAAATGAAAAGAAATTAATCTGGAAAGATTCACAACAAACTGTTAACTGTGGTTATTTCTGGGGAGGGGAGCAGTATTAGGAGGTAAATGGGGACTCTTCACTTTCTACTATACAGCCAAAGTTTTTACAACTAATATGTATTACTTGTGTCATTTCCTCCCAATTTATTTTGAAAAATTCAAGCCTATAGAAAAGTTGAAATAATTTATTTACATGATTTTTTTAAACAAAAAAGAAAAAAACATAAGACCCAAAATACACAATGTCAAATAGACAAGGCTGAACAGGCTACTGCCTGTTGAAATATGATGAATCACAAAGTGTTTGTAAAAGTTGTGAGGATTCTGGCAGATTCCAACCTAGCTAAGAAGCTCTCATGCAGACAAGAAGGGTATTTATTTCTCATCCGCCCTGCAGGCTGGAGGCAAAACCCTAGCAGTGCACAGAAACCATGAAAAACCAAGCAGAATATATTGCTCCTTATCTTTTAAAAACAAAACAATGCAGAAAGAATTGAATACCATTTTTATAATAACATGGTGGTGTGTGTAGTCTTTCAAGGGTCAAAGCTAATCTTGTCTAGGATGAGAGTCCTGCTCCCAACAAGGCCAAAGCATTGCTAACGGAAGTCACCACTGCTCATTAGTTTCCAAACAAGACTGGTATTTTTACCTATTGAGTGCCACATAGGGCAAGGTGTTGGGCAAATGTTTTTTTTTTCATTTTCCATGTTATTGACACCTCCTCCATTCCTGTGAATAATTGAGAACTGTCTGCAAAATCAGTGTGTCTTGTTTCTGGTACACATCTACTCCACATTAACGGAGAACAGAAGCTTTCTCTCAGGTGATGAAAATGTGTGGGCAGGCTTTGGCAGTGGCACAGTTAACCATGTTGTGGTGTCAGCAGGGGAGAAACTCCCTTACAGCAAGTTTCAACACAGTTCTGTTGCTCTCTTCCTTAGAGTGGGTTACTATTTACATTTCTATAAAGTTGGAAGAGCTACAAACCTTAGTCACTATTATGAAGCTAACAGACAGCCAGAAAAATGTTTGTCAGCCTCTTTCATGATCTTGGCCATTCCAAGAGTTGGATTGCTTTACAGAGGAAGAGTGCTCAAAAATGCCCTTACTTCTCCACCAGAATTCTAAGAAAAAAATTATTTCTTGAGGAAGTCCCAGAAACCATGTTCCCTAGGCCTTCTGTCAACTAAAAACACACGCTCCAGCTCTTGCAAAATTAAACCAGTTCTTCTATGCAAATAAATTAAGCCTAATCATAGAGAAACACCACAATGTAAACTCTATAAAAGTTTTTTATATGTGTGTAGCAAGGCTGGGGATCCAGGATAATCTTTGAAACGAGGTTGACTATTATAGAGAAAGAAACACAGAAGAAACATGAGAGGAAGATTGAATGAGCATGGGAAAGCCATAGAGAGAATAGAGTCAAGGGTAGAGGAAGTAGAGAAAATGGACACGTCAACATGAGAGGATGAGGGAACAGAGGGAGGTAAAGTGAAGGGTTGGGCAGGGAAAGAGCAAAAGAGATGGCCCCAAATAATGGTCTGGTTGTTTTAAATCAATAATTTTAATTTTACAATAAATTTGGCACTTTATTTATGTGTGCATATAAGAATGTGCATTTCTGTTAAAATTCGGGAGCTTAAGTTGTGAGACCCCCATTACTGATCAGTAGCATTCTGAGCTCTAGTGAAACAAAGGTTACTAGGTAGTGCAGGAAACAGTGAAAGCAATATTGTCTGAACAACACCGAATCTATTCTGAGACAATGATTACGGACTTTGGAAAGAATGCCACTTTTATTCCTCCCCACTGTACTCTAAATCAGCGACACCAATTAGGAGAAAATGACAAGATATAATCACTTTTGAAAGATTCATCTCAAATCCTTATAGCTTTGGTCAATAAATACTTCATCAAACATTTATTTAAGATCTTTTTTACCATCTACCTCTGGTCAGGGAATGAAGATATAGTTTTATCTTTCAGGATTCCACGACTCTGGAAATGGTGGCTCCTCGCTGATCCTACTGAAAGCTGCCAGCTCACAACCCTTTGCTCCTGTCCTCACTACATACAGAATGGCTTTCATCAGCCAGCACCCCTGGGCCTCCCTGCAGACCCCAGGGCATTCTACTCATGGAGGTGGTACACCACAAGTCACCAACCACATTTGGATGTAGGCCAGGGATTTTATTTAGGTTCGCTTGGTTAATGTTCCACACCATGCCTCATTTTAATAAAATGAGCTAAGTAATGGTTACTCCTTGGTGCCCTCATCTTATACTCCCACTAATGTTCTCTCACCTAATGAATCAAATATCTTGCCCCCTGACCTTTACTTTCATCTTTCATTTTCTCTGCTGGTCCTTGCCTGAGTTCCCAGGCTTGTCATTTGATGATGATCAAAACCTCCCTTGCTGGGTCTGCCAAGTGGCACGTTGGTTAAGAACTGGCTTGGGACGCCAGAGGGCCCCAGTTCGGATCCCAAATATGAGGGCCAGTGACACTGCCCTCCACAGCTAAGATGCTGAACAACAGCTCAACCTGGAGCTGGGCTGCCATGAGTCGCTGGCAACGGCGTAGGCTGTAGCCCCTGCTGCAGTGGGTTGCTGTGGGCTACCGTGTGTAGCCAGCAGCCGCAGTGAGCGGTTGTCCAGAAGCCGGCGACTGATCTGCCTCACCCGGGAAGAGCTCAATGAAGGTGCAAATTTGGGCCAGTGAAGCAACGTCCTCCAAAACTAGACTGAAGAACAAAAAGACAGCAACTTGTCTGTTCCACTTCCCCCAATTCCCCAATAAAAATCTTTAAAAACAAACAAACAAAGAAAAACCTTCCCTTGCTCTCCTTTACAGTTAAAGAAGCTCCCAAATGTAAGGGTGAAATTGGGTAAATCAATAATGTAATTAGACTTAACTATAATAGTTTACAGTTTGACTCACCACATAGCTCACTATCTAGCCACCTATAAACTTAGTTTGCAGTTAGATCCATCCTGATATTCAGCTGTTTTCTTTTTGCTTCACCCCACACTGATTAACTTAATAACTCTGTTCTGCTCCCTTTCTCAAGGCTACCCATACCTCGTTAATCCATTTAATTAACAGAATCCTAACCTGGAAAAGAGAAATTTCTTAATCCTCAGGCGCCCTGACACCGAAATCAAATTTGCAACTCCCTTGAAGTTTTTACTGGTGATGCGTGAATTCCCAGGCTGTGGCCAAGTTTGAGTATGGAGTCTGGAGATAACATTATCTTAAAACAGACCAGACTCCACGAAGCGATGTCAGCCCTCAGACCTGCCTGACCGATTCCCACTTTCCTATATAAGAAAAAGCTAACCTAAAGATCAGGGCAGCTGTCCCTAGCAGATTCTGCCCTGGCAAACTCCTTTTTGCCAGTATTTCTCTTTCAAACAGAAACCCGTGGCAGCCGTCTTCTTTAGACACTGACATGGGCATTCTCTCTGTGCCCAACCTTCAATAAAACTTTCTATGTATCTGCCTTATTTCTTGGAAATAAACCCCATTTTGGCACAAAATAATTTCCTAAACACTTGAGGGACATTTTTTTTTAAGATTTTTATTGGGGAATTGGGGGGATGGGAACAGACAAGTTGTTGTCGTTTTGTTCTTCAGTCTAGTTGTGGAGGACGTTGCTTCACTGGCCCAAGCTGGCACCATCATTGCGCTCTTCCCGGGTGAGGCAGATCAGTTGCTGGCTTCTGGATGGCTGCTCACTGTGGCTGCTGGCTGCTCACATTGGCTGCTGGCTACATACGGTAGCCCATGGCAACCTACTGCAGCAGGGGCTGCAGCCCACGCTGTCGCCAGCGACTCATGGCAGCCGAGCTCCAGGTTGAGCTGTTGTTCAGCATCTTAGCTGTCGAGGGCAGTGTCACTGGCCCTCATATGTGGGATCCGAACCGGGGCCCTCTGGCGTCCTTGAGGGACATTTTTTAAAGCAGTAGTACCCACACAAAACATAACATAAATTCATTATTTTATCTTTTGCCCCTTTGATTTGTTAATATTTGTTTATATATCTATTTTACTAAAGAGACCCTGAGTCATTTAATCGATGATAAAGGAAGCAAGAATTTACATTGGGGTAAAGACAATCTAATTAATAAATGGTGCTGGGAAAACTGGACAAATACATGCAAAAAATGAAACTGGACCACCTTCTCACACTATATGCAAAATAAACTCAACATAGATTAAAGACTTAAGTGTAAGACCTGAAATCATAAAACTAGAAGAAAATATAGGAAGTAAACTCTCAGTCATTACCCTTAGTAATATTTTTACTGATATATCCCCTCAGGCAAGGGAAACAAAATAAAAAATAAAAAAATAGGACTACATCAAACTAAAAAGTTTTTCACAGCAAAGGAAACCATCAACAAAACAAAAGACATCCTACTGAATGGAAGAAGATATTTGCCAATGATACATCTGATAAAGGGTTGATATCCAAAATTTATAAAAAAGTTCATACAACTCAACACCAAAAAAACAAACAACCCAATTAAAAAATGGACAGAAGACCTGAATAGAAATTTCTCCAAAGAGTACATACAGATGGCCAATAGACATACAAAAATATGCTCAACATCACTAATCATCAGAGAAATGCAAAGAAAAACCACAATGAGATACCACCTCACTCTGGTCAGAATGGCTATCATCAATAAATCAACAAACAACAAGTATTGGCAAGGATGTGGAAAAAAAGGAACCCTTGTGCACTGTTGGTGGGATTGCAAATTGGTGCAGCCCCTATGGAAAACAGTGTGGAAGTTCCTCAAAAAATTAAAAGTAGAACTACCTTATTACTCAACAATTCCACCCCTGGGTATTTATCCAAAGAAATCCAAAACACTGATTCGAAAAAATATATGCACCACTATGTTTATTGCAGCACTATTCACAATAGCCAAGATATGGAAACAACCGAAATGCCCATGAATGGACGATTGGATAAAGAAATTGTGGTACATTTATGCAAAGGAGTATTCCTCTACCATAAAAAGAATGAAATCTTACCATTTGCAACAACATGGATGGACCTAGAGTATATTATGCTAAGTGAAATAAGTCAGACTGAAAAAGACAAATACCATATGATCTCACTTATATGTGGAATCTAAAGAACAGAATCAATAAGCAAACAAAACAGAAATAGACTCAAGAGATACAGAGAAAAATCTGATGGTTGCTAGATGGGAGGGGGTTGGAGAGTGGGGGAGAAGTTGAAAACTGATAGTCACAGAATAGTCAGGGGGCTGTGAAATACAGTGTGGGGAATATATTCAATAATGTTGTAAAGATTATGTAGGGTGTCAGATGGGTGCTGGACTTATCCGGGGATCATTTTATAGATGGTGTAGATGCCTTACCACTGTGCTGTACACCTGAAGCTGATGTAATAGTATTGAATGTTAACTATAATTAAATATATAAATATAAAAATTATATATATATAAATAAATAAATAAATAAATAAATAAATATATATATATATATATATATATATATATATATATATATTCACAGGATGTAAAATACAGCATGGGAGATACAGCCAATGGTACTGTAATGGCTATGTACGATGTCAGAGGGGTGGTGGACTCGGGAGGGTTATCACTTTGTGCGAGGTGTGGATGTTTAGTCATTATGTTGTTTTGTACAACCTGAAACTAAAACAAAGGGGGGGATCCTGAGATACTTAAGGGTAGGGCATTTATCTTATCTTGATTTTTCCCACATTTAGTAGGCCCTCATAAACTCTCTCTTGAGTGATTAAATGAGCAAAAATGAATAAATCAAATTATTTTGTATCAAGTGCCCTTAAAGTAATCAAAGTTTGTAATGCCCAATATGTTAGTAGCAATTTAAAACTTTTTATTAGCATAGAACAAAAAATAAGAGATACATTATAATTAAAAAAAACTGTATGTTAAAACCAAAGGAAGGGAGGAAGAGAAGAAGGGAGGAAGGAAGAGAGGAAGGAGAAAGAAAGAAAGAAAGAAAGAAAGAAAGAAAGAAAGAAAGAAAGAAAGAAAGAAAGAAAGAAAGAAAGAAAGAAAGAAAGAAAGAAAAGAAGGAAGGAAGGAGAGAAGGAAGGAAGGAGAGAAGGAAGGAATGAAGGAGTGGTACTCAACCCTGACTGCAGATCAGAATCACCTGGGCTTGAACTTAGACCAATTAAATCAGAATTTCTGAAGGAAGGGCCCAGGGATCTGAGTTTTTGAAGCACCTCAAGTGATTCTATTCTCATACGAAGCCAGGATAATAATCATAGCTCTAAAGCTATTATTTCTGTAATTTGAGATTAAGATTTATTAAATAAAGCAAATAAATGCTTAGAAGTGCTTTAAAAGCAAAAGAAAAAAGGAACCCACTATTATGTAGCACCTACTGCGTGCTGAATCCTGGTGTGCCTTTGCAGACACACACACAAAGATGGAAAAGAGTTGAAAGGGAGGAAAAGGGATGTGAGGAAGCTCAGATTGAGGCTGAGGTTGACGACAAGACCTGGCAAGTAGCTTAGCCTAGGGCTGGCCCTTCAAATGCACACACATAAAAACAAAAAACAAAACAGTCCAGATGTTCTTTCTGGAGAAAATCCAGGACAAAATTCCTGGGAGGGGGAAACTAGCATTACTCTTACCTGTAACTAAAAAACCTCTTTCCTTCAATCTCTCCCCAAGTCTATTAGGGGAAAAACTACCCAAAAAGGTTTCTGCTAAAAGCACATGGGGGGAGGAGGGATTTGAAAGGCATGTTTACATAAACAGCATGAACCAGAGAATTGAGAACATCCTCCCTCCCTTTCCTGCCCTCAGAATGTGCCTCAAGAACACAGGCAATTCATGTTAACAAGAAATATTTGCAGACTGATGGCATTACCTGGATCCTTCAACTTGAGATGTTTGAAGGTAGCTACATTCTTGAAGTAATTGCTTCTGATTTCTCCCTTCAATACATGGGTCCCCATTGTTCCTAACTGCCCAGCCTGGCTCTGGCCCCCAACAGGGACCTCTGTGGAATGGGGAGTCACTTCCTTCCTTACCATGTCCTTAAAGCCTCCAAGGACAGCGGCAGTGATGATGCCTAGGAACAGGCCGACGATGTTGAGGATGGTAGCAGACCAGAGCAGGTGGTAGAGGTGAATTATGTCCTGGCAGCTGCTGACATCGATGTACTCATAGTACCCACCAATGATCTCCATCCGGCTGGACAGGGAGAAACACACTCCAGTCAGTTCCCACGGAACAGGCTGGCCCCCTAGGGCTTTGGCTACCATGCAGCTCAGCAAAAAACAGGTGGGTAGGTGGGGAGCTATTGTAAGGGACATCATAGCCGTGAGTATACTCAGGAAGAAAGACACTATAATAAATCAGTACAATTGCTGTTTATCTAAAAAACAAAATAAAACAAAACAAAACTCCAACAACTCCTACCTGTCAGAGAAACACTTGTTACCATCACTAACACTAATCCTAGATAACATTTATTGACACTTGCTATGTGCCAGGCACAGTGCTAAGCATTTTAAATCTGTGCTAATATGGCTGCTACTAGTCACATGTAACTACAGAGGGTGCCAAAAAATGTATACACATTTTAAGGAAGGAAAAAACTGTATTAAAATTGTAATACTTGATATATACCAGTAACAAAAGATGAATACAAGTCATGTGTATACGTGTTTTTTGACACCCCTGGTAATTAAATTTAAATTAATTAATTAGCATTAAGTAAAATTTAAAAATTCAGTTCTTCATTCTCACCAGCCATATGTTAAGTGCTCAATAGCCACACTTCTAAGGGTCACACTAGTTACTGTACTGGACTGGATTGGACAGAGCAAATTACAGAACATTTCTATCATCACATAAAGTTCTATTAGACAGCACTGCAAACCCTTACAGTATCCTATAAGGTAGGTACTATCACTATTCCCATTTTACCAATAAAGAAATGGAAGCACAGAGAGGTTAGGAACTTGCTCAAGTCATAAGATGTACAGCTGGGATCTGAATTCAGGCTTCGAAGATTTCAGTGTTTCCTCTCTCAAAACAAAACACCAATAAACAAACAAACAAAAAAACAATGTCCCAATAAAGAACTAAAGCTGAGTTGCTGCACAAAACCTGACTATCACCTCCTTGGAGAGGCCGTCCCTGAGAACTCTGTTTAAAGACAACCCCACTCCCAGACCCAGTCACTCTCTATCACATTACTTGCTATGGACTGAATTGTGTCCTACAAAATTCATATGTTGAAGCCCTAACTCCCAATGTGACTGTATTTGGAGAAGGGCTTGTAGGAGGTAATGAAGGTTAAATGAGGTCATAAGTGTGGAGCCCTAATCCAGTAGGATGGGTGGCTTTATAAAGGAGAGAGAGAGAAAGAGAGAGAGAGAGAGAGAGAGAGAGAGAGAGAGAGAGAGAGAGATCTCCATACACAGTCACTGAGAAAAGGCCATGTGAAGGAAGACAAAGTGAGAAGGCTGCTGTCTGCAAGCCAGGAAGAAAGCTTTCATCGGAACCTGACCACCTGACCATGCTGGCACCCTGATCTCGGACTTCCAGCCTCCAGAATACGAGAAAATAAATATCTGTTGTTGAAGCCACCCAGTCTGTGGTATGTTGTTATAGCAGCCCAAGCTAAGACATTTCCCTTCTCTACTTCCTCTGTAGCACTCATTCCTTACTAATGTGTGTGCTTCTTTACTGTCTGTGTGTCTGTTTGCCCAACTCGAATGTGAGCTCTGTGAGGACAGGGAGTTGGTTACTTTTGTTCACTGCTGTGCCTGACACATAGTTGGTGCTACATAAATACCTGGTGAATTAAATAAATAAAAGTTCCTGTCCTCTAGGATGTTGTAATCTAATTTACAACTTGGTCACTGGAATCCATAATGAATCTAAATCACTGTAAATCTTAAAATGAAAGTCAAACCCAAATGCCCTGGGATCAGGATGGTTAATACATGTGACCCTCCCCCCACTATAAAAACATCAAAAATGAAAAGAAAAAAATTAAAGGTTAACCTCCAAATGAATCGGGGTGGGGGACTATTCACACAAGAAAACACTTTTAAACTTGACAGATGAATTTATCTTAGAATTCTTTAAAAATCAGTGTTTCTCTAAGGAATTGAAATCAGTGTGGTTACAGGACAGCCTGTATCAGAATCATCTGTGTTTGTGTCTATGTGTGCCTGCCTGTGTGTGTCAGTGCATTATTTGTTTGTGCCTGTTGGTGTCTCTGTGTATATGTGTACGCATCTTTGAGAAAAAGATGGTTAACACGCAGATTCTTAGGCCCAGCCCCAATCCTACTGAATCTGGCAGAATTGCAGGGGTGAGGGGTGATGCTCAGGAATCTTTCTTAAGGTGCTCACTCATATTAGAGACCCACTGTTTTGCACAATAAGCTTCCACGGTAGAATATTAAAGGTGTTTAAATTCAGCAGAATTTGAACTGGATTTCAGTATTTTCAAGAACATACCTGAAGAGACTACAAGCATACACTGAGTGTCCCTGTTAGTTAATAATGTACTGGGGGTGGGGCAGGGAAGACACACAAATTACTTACTGCTCAAAAGCACACAGCTAGACAAGGACTATCCCCTGGAAAGGGCAGGCCTGTGTTAAGGGGGGAATATGGGGTGGAAGGGGCCCAGGAGAGGCTTAAGAGTCATTTTCTGACTACCCCCAAATTATCTTTGCCTACCTCCTAAGACACTGAGTGCAGGCTGGTAATACATATAGATAGGCATTATGGCATAGCAGACTGCGGAGTAGGACTGCATTTGCATCTGGCTCTATCACTCATTTGCTGTTTGACCCTGAGCAACTTTCTTAACCTCTCTGAGCCTGGGGGATTCAATTAGAGAATGCATGAAAGCAGTACTCCAGTACATAATAAGAGTCCCCACAAAAACATGCAGCTATATTTGTTTTCTTTCTAAGAGCCAACCTCTGGCAACATGATTCAAACAGTTGAATAATGTTCTTAAAGGTGTTAAGACTTTAAAGGCACAGGCCACAACCTGGCCTTAGGTCAATAGTTTGTTTTTAAATATTCAATAGTTGTAGAGAATATATGTTTAGTTTCAGTTTGAGTGGGTTCAGCAGCTATTGAAATTGTTTTTCCACTGAATTATGAAGCAAAATAATGTTAATTCTTAGATCTGGTTCAGGATTTAACCAATTAATGTGCTTTGTTTCTGTTTGAGATTCATGATTCCATTTGGTTCACTCCTTGGGCAAAGCTTCCTCTGAAATTCCATCTTTTGCATTCTCAACACTCCAACTATCAAACCTCCAGAACTACAGGGCTCTCCTGCCAGTCCCTACCACTTCCTGATTAAGCTTCCTAAAACATTTTTAAAACTAAGTCATTCATTTAATCAAAGCCCTTGCATGGTTTCCATTACCTTCAGGAAAATGTGTCCAAATTCCTCAGCCTGCCATAATCCAACTCCAAAATGGAGTTCACACTCCAGCCATGCTGGAGTCCTCAGAAGCCTCAAACTGGTCATGGTGGGCACTTATTCTAAATCTTTGCTCAGATTTCTCTCCTGGTGTAGGAAGTACTGCCTTCTGTTCTCTGTCTGTCCTGATATTTCCCATTGCTAAAACCTTCAATATTCACCTCTCTAGTGCCTTCTTCAAAGACTCCAGTGCCCATTCATTAGCTTTTTCCCTGAACACCCCATCCACAGCCTCAGAAGAGTCTGTTTTTTCTTAGTTTGGCACTTTGCATATGTCAATAATTCACTTATTCATTTAATCCAATGTTTGTTGAGAGCCTAATCAATGCTGAGTACTGTGCTGCGTGCTGAAGCTACAACCAAGGCCAAGGTGGACATGCTGTCTCCGACTAAATTGTAACTTCTTGAGAGTAAGGGACATTTGTTAACTTCTTTTGTTTCTCTATCACTGCCTCGCACAGTGGTAGAAACATAGGTCATCAATAAATACGTACTTGGTGAATGAGTAACTGAGTTTAAAGACTGATCATTGCATTGATCATGAGATTGATTACCCAATATGGGCTCTCATCCTCTTGCTCTCAACTTGCTGGGTGTGCCTGGAGAAAGAGATAACCTCTCTGTGATTCAGACCTCTTTTAACAGAATAGGAAGCAACACATCTTGGATAAGGCAGAGGGCATGCTTCTGCTATTCAGTAAGGTCCTGGAACCATTCACCAACTTGATGGACAGGTGGTGGCAATGGGCAGTCTCTGCATATCTCTTTCATTGCATGTACTTGCTCTAAACCCCCTCCTACAATCTCCCTGGTAAACTGAGTTCCTCAAGGGCAAAATTATGTTTTATTGATAGGTATTCTTTTAGACCAGTCCCTGGAACATAGTAGGAACTCAGTAAAAGTTTGTCAAGGGAGGAATGAATGAAAATAAGCTATTGTCTTTCATTTTATTACCATCTGAAGCAGTTTACAAACCACCCCATTTTCCTTTCATTTCCTTTAGGTTATACACTGAAAACCAGTGATATTGACTTGACCTCTCCAAAGCTGAGTAAAGTACTCTGAAAGGCTGCTGCTAAGGACCTGTGTCCTAGAGTAAGCCACCATCCTGCACAAAGCTAAATGGAATAATCTATGTTTGGTATTAAAACCTCATTGCCCCTGACGTCAGAGAAGGTCTGTGGGTTTGAGGGGACAGTAGAAACTCTGTGTTTTCATAGCACTGTACAAATGACTGCCTGGTGTGTTTGTTCCCACTTTTTCTCTTGGCCTCTTTTCCAGGAAATGGACTGGAGGAGCTGCCAATTGATTAAAAATACGCTTTGTGTAAGGAAAACAAGTATGCATTTGGCAAAATTAAAGTCTCAGCCTCAGAATGTTTGTGGCTAGCTATATTCAGGCCTGGAGTTTAGGTCTCATCAGTGCTGGCTGGAAAAAACCTCAGGTCAAAGTAAAACTTTTCCCTCTGTTGTAGGATCATCACTTCTTAAGTCTCATGGTCTTAGTTTCTTAACTAGTAATACTGTTTCCTGATGAAAAGCTCAGTAAGTGCTTTTCTATTGGCCTTGTACTTGGAATTTTAATAAGGCAGACTTGGGAAAGGGCAATGACTGCTGCCTGGGACAGAGCTCTTGGCATCAGACAGGTGAAAACTATTTCCATGCTTGAAGATCTTTAAGAGCAGCATTCCTATAACCCCTCTTAGTTGCTTAGTCCCATATTCTATTTTCCTGGTGAAAAGGACATTACCTTTTTTGTTCCTTTTCAACAAATGTCACTCCCTTTGCATCATGTCTTTATTCATGCCCAGTTCTGTGTTGGGGACTAGGGACACAGATAAGATGAAGTCATGTTCACTACCTTTAGGAAGCCCAGAATTTAGCACAGCTTCTCACAAAATCCCTTTAAAGCCTTGAAGACAATACTGGCATAACTTGTTTTAAGAAAGTTAAAAAGTCAGTTATTATGAAGTTCAGATTGACAGAAAGATAAATTGGGTTTGAGTCTCCACTTTCAAAAAAATTCACCTAAGGGCTCAGCTAACTGGTATTTAAAGTTAGGATTTAGTTTATTCAAATGGTTTTGAGAAATACACCTAATTGCAGAGAGAAAAGTGTGTCTGCAAGAAATCAGTTTTCAGCCCCCTCGGTAAGCCTCCTGTCTCTTTCTTGGATCTCAAGCCCCATTCTGGCCAGCTCCCAGCCCCTGCGGCAAGAGGCGATGAAGGGGGGGGGGAGAAGAAGAGGGGAGCAAAAAGGAGAAGGGAAGAGGCCATTCAGAGGAGAAATGAGGGAAAAAGAGAGGGAAGGACAGAGCAGGGAAGGGAGGGATAAGGAGAGGCAAGAGGAAAGATAGCAAAAGAATCCCAATTTCCCTGGGACTTATTTTCCATTTCTTTGATCATTTTTGGAAGGATGGGCTCAGAAAGTACAATTATAGCCAGCTCTCAATCACAGCTGCTAGGAGGGACGTCCTTTACAAGTGTTAGTTATTATTACACCGTGAATAATTGGAGCTCCCAGATAATCACCTAAACCTCATTTGAGTCTTTAAATTTCTCTTCCTCTCCTAAACCTTTTAATGAAATGAGACTGGTGCTAGTGAAGGCTGGTATTAGTACCCCCTTCTTCTCCCTGCCCCTGGTCTGTCAGATCTTAATCCTCAACTCAGAGAAACTGGCCCCCCAATACAGAGAGTAGGAAATGTAAGTGAGGAGGGGTTTGCATCCATCAACCTCTCTGGATCTAGCTCCTTCAAATCCCTTCTGGAAACTCCTCTCTTCTTCCCTCCGTCTCCTGACCCTCAGTACTTCTGCACTGAGAATCTGGAGAATATGTGCATGAGCAGGCATTGGCTGACACACACCCAACAGGCAGGGCTATTCACTTACACTCTCCATCACCTGCTCACTGTCAATTCCACCTTCTAAATTGATCTTAGAAGTATTCCTTGCTTTCTATTGTCCCCAAACCAACTTAATCCAGGTTCCATCCTCTTTGGCCTAAACTCTTGCAGTGGCCCCCTAGCTGCATCCTCTCTAAATACTCAAATCCATCTTCCATGCTATACCCTTCAATGGCTCCCAATTGTTTACAAGGTCAAGTCTAAAAGCACATCTATGGCCAATGAGCCATCCATGATCTGACCTGTGACTACAGCTCTGCCCTCACCTACTATCCCCTTGTATAACTACACCCACCCCCACATCCTGGGAATACTTTTCCCACCTTCACTCCATTTCGGTTTGTTTCCTGACTCCCCACTTATGCTTTAAGCCTCAGCTCTCACATCAATCCTCCTTGACATCGCCCAACCCTCAGCAACTCTGACTTTCAGTTATTTCGGTTGCCAGTGTCCCCAGTACATCCACTGATCCCCACCACCGTTATCACACTGTATTTCAAGTAATTGTTCACATGTCTGACTTCCCTACTAGTCTGTAAGCTCCTCAGCAGCAGTCTCTGTATTACTAGCTCCTAAATATGTTTTTAAAGAAAGACTAAATGATGTTTACACAATTGGAGGGCAGAGAGCCAGAGTGGTTGTAGCAGAACTAGCAACCAAACCTGCTCCTCAGGGTCTTTGCACTTACTGTTCCTTCTGCTTGAAACACTCTTTTCCCCCAGGTATCTACTTGGGTTGTCCTCTCACATCACTCAGGTCTCTGCACAAATGTCACCTCTTCAAAGAGGCCTTCCCTTATTACTCCATCTAACACACCACACATAGTCCCTACCTGTCACTATACATCTACCTCTCCTGCTTCATTTTTTTTTCAGAGCTCTGATCAACACGTGGCATGTTATATATTCCTGTGTTTATTGACTGTCTTCCTTAATAAAATACAGGCACCACGAGGGCAAGGACTTTTGTTTTGTTTGCTGCCAAATCTCCAGTGTCTAGAACAGGGCCATGCACAGAGAAAGTGCTCAATAACGACTTGTTGAGTGTTATTGAAATTGGACCTAGAACTGGGTTTGAACAATTCGTCCACCATTTGCAAGTTTTGTGTGACCTTGGGATAGTTGTCTGTTTCTTCTGAGCCTCACTCTCACCATCTGTAAAATGGGAATAATAATTCTACATAGAGAAGAATTAAATGAGATCAAATATTTAAAAACACTTGGGCTGGCCGAGTGGAGCGTTGGAACGCCAGCTCTGAGCAGCAGGGTCCCAGTTCGGATCCCACATTAGGGCCAGTGACACTGCGCCCTCTACAGCTAAGATGGTGAACAACAGCTCGACCTGGAGCTGGGCTGCCGTGAGTCGCCGGCGACAGCATAGGCTGCAGTGAGCTGCAGTAAAAGCTACCATGAGTGGCTGGAAGCCAGCGTGAGTGGCCGGCAGCCAGCATGAGCTGCCAAGAGCTGCTGTGAGCAGCTGTCCAGTGGCCAGCGACCAATGTGCCTCACCCGGGAAGAGTGCAATGATAATGCCAACATGAGCCAGTGAAGCGATGTCCTCCACAACTAGACTGAAGAACAAAAGGACAGCAACTTGTCTGTTCCCCTTCCCCAATTTCCCAACACTGTTCCCCTCCCCCAGTTCCCCAATAAAATCTTAAAAAAAAAACGCTTAACATGCTGCCTGGCACAGAGAAGGCAGGTAATGTATGTGAGCTGAAATTTGTTGACCAGCCAGTGTCTTCGTCTCTGATCTTTATTGTATGCCCTTTTCCCACCCTAGCCTTTCTAGCGTCCATAATGGTAAAACCATTGTTCCTGTGCTTATATGCTCAGCTCTTACTTGCCACAGTTGTAGAGGTCACAGCAGAAGCAGGTGTTGCCCCGGATGCGAGGAGTGCAGAATTCACGGCTGAGGTGAGGGCACTTCACCTGAGGGCACACAACATTGAGGAGATAAGCTGATATTGCAGGAACCAGGACCCTCTGGGATTGGAAATGTGAGTTAGCAACTGATAATGACAGTAAAGATGGCTGTGAGATGAGCACACCAACACATGGGAAAGATGGGGCTAGGCAGGGGGTTGGTTGAACTTGGGCATGAAGCAAGTTACTGTGTAGCTGTGCTCACATCCAGCTTCAGCCACAGCCCCCGGTGCCCCATCCCTGAAGGGTTGACATTGAGAGAAGAAAAAAACGGATGGACAGACGAACAAATGGATGGTAGGAAATGAGGATACAAGGGGAAGGGAAATCAGGGTAGATACAGGAAGAAAAGGGATCAGATGGGAAGGAAGGCAGAGGGACAATCACATGCACTCTGAAGTATAATGGTACCTCTCTAGCTGCCTGGGTAAGGTTCCTCATAACCCTCACGGAAGAATTTTTGGTTGAGGAACTTATGACCTTATATAGGAAAAATAAGGTTAAGGGGATATGGTTTACAAGTGAACCTACAGGAGTCATTATTAATATTTTTACAGTTAATACAAGAAAGCAATCATGATGAAATCAAGAGAAGAGCAATGCCATTTTATATATCTTGAGTTGGCAAAATTTTTAAAGATTAATTTCCATTTACTGTCTTTTGTTGGTAAAAAAAATTTCCAGGCTGTCTCCCTCATGGATGCAATGAAATGCTTGTAAATTTGTTTTGCTGTGTTATAGAGAACATTCGTAGTAAATGGATTCTTTTTTCAATATTGGATCCGTCCTTCATCCAAATGCTCACTGCCTTTCTGACAAGCACACACATTTCTATTCCTCCCTTTTAACCGAAGGATAGTTAGAAAAATGGTAAATTTGTGATTAGGATTAGCAAAAGGAAGTAAGTGCATGGCAGAGCCATAAAAAAAGCATTTACCCTGATGCCTTGGGAGCAGGGCGATTGCTTTGCCCAACTGCAAAGGCACCATTCACATTGTATTTTATGTAGAATGGTTTCCCCTGAAACTGTGCAATGCAGTGGCCATTTTATATCCACTTGCCTCTCCTTTCTCCCAATTGCAAGTTTACAATTTTTCCAACTATTCTGGTGGGGGCGGGGGACAGGGCAGGGGGCGGAGGGGCGGCTAAGTTTCAATTTGAGTTTAACAGAGAACCAAGTTGTCAAAGTTCCTAGAAGCACACAGTAGAGTTTCCTATGAAAGTAATCTCTGGGTTGGGGAGGGGCTTTTGTGTACTGAAATGAAAGCTCTCTGAAAATGACCTGGAGCCTTGCTTCACTTCACCGCCTACCACCTGTAATTCTATGTGAAGCAACATGGAACACAAGGAGAGCTCTCTGGGGCAGGAGAGAGTCTCATGTGCCCACTTAAGCATTATCAGACAGGCCTCTTGGGGGTGTCATGAGTGGGGCAGGCTGACAGTTCTGGCCACTCCAGAGTCTCAAGTGGACAAGGCCTCTCAATCACCCTCATTTGGATTCTTGACCCCTTCTGTGTGTGAGACTCAGGCTCTGCCCCCTAGTCCCAGGCCTAGTGCCTTGGTGGGGCTCCTTCTTTTCTTCAAGCTTGGGCACCTGAACCACAGGCAACTGAACCATCATCCACAGAGATGGGGGAGGACCCTGCCTTGTGGCCTCTCTACTCTCATCTGCTCCTCTTGGGATCAAAGTCACACACTACGAGGCTGCCTGCTGGGGTCAGAGGGGAAGTCTGTGGCCACAGAACAGAGTAAATCTGATTAGGCCTCCTGAGGCTCCAGCCTATAACCATAGCCTCATTAGCACTGTGCTCTCATCCAGTGAGGAAATCAATTACAAATACGTAGCAGCAAGCCTTAAGCCCCTGGAAAAGAGTAGAAGAAAGATGGTTTTAGGCAGAACAGGAGACTTTCTCAAAAGGTAAGACATACACCCTCATTCAGGCTCACCTCCTCAGCTTCCTTCTGTGATGTCTTGGGAACATAGTGGCACCGGTTAGCGTAAAGTGGTTTCAGATCCTAGAAATGGAAATACCAAACCAATGGGGTTTTCGTTTAGAAAACAAAGTAGCAAGTGCTCTGATTGGTTATAAAAGATTTGAGAACACACACGCGCACACACACACTCACACACACACACACACACACGCGCGCGCGCGCGCAGAAGTGGCAGTGGGTTGGGTTAATTTCTGAAAGCTGCTCATCTAGGAAGACTGAAAATGTGACGATAAGAAACAAGTGTTCTAATAATTGCTTTGCATTGGACCACTGGCTAATGAGAAATTAGGAAATTGATTGAGAAATGGGTTTCTGGAAATTTCCTCTTTAGTTTTTTGAAAATTATTTCTAGTTTTTGTCTTCTCACAGAGAGTCCCCAGGGAAGAAGATTAAAAGCTCCAGTCTATTGCAACATCACACTTCCAAACAGGGGGAGCTCAGCTCCAACAATGAGGTCTCATATCACCTGGGGACAGGACTAAGGCTGGCTGACATGTACTCCCTGCTGTCATGGTCACAAGCTTTTCCAGAAGGAAATGCTCAGGAAGCAAGCTCTAGGGCAGCGGTTCTCAACCTGTGGGTTGCAACCCCTTTGGAGGTCGAATGACCCTTTCACAGGGGCCACCTATGACCATCGGAAAACAAAAAGATATTTACATTACAATGCATAACAGTAGCAAAATTACAGTTATAGGGTAGCAATGAAAATAATTTTATGGTTGGGGGTCACCACAACATGAGGAACTGTATTAAGAGGTTGTGGCATTAGGAAGGTTGAGAACCGCTGCTCTAGGGGGACGAGCATCTACTGAGATAAGCTCAACTGAACTTATGAGCCATTTTCACTCAATTACACACATTAGATATAGACAGTGAACTCCAAAAATACTGCTAAAGCCCAGAAAACTAACATGGGGCTCAAGGACAGTCATGGGGCTGGTGAAGGGTGGGGGTGAAGGGTGAGGAGTGGGGAGGTTGGTATAGAAGAGACAGACATAATCCAATGCTGTCTGGAAACTTGCAGGCAGGGGATGTTTTTCACTTTCAGACTGACACTTAACATCCCCTGAGTGGTAGAAGGCTTTGGTCAAAAGCAGGTTAGGACAGGAGAAGCAGTTTATGCAAACTGGCCTTAGGGATTTGGCCAAAGCACCCTGGCAGAGGGAGTTTACTAATTGCTCCCCACCCTACCTGCTCTTCTCTCACCATTTCCAATAACTCTGGTCGCTGCTTTTCCCCACACATGTAATTTAGCATCTCCTGTTCCTGGCACTCAAGTGCCTCTTGCCTCCAAGCTTGCCATCCCATCAAGTACCTAGGATTTCCCATTAGCTGCTTCTACATGAACCTCCTGGCTGCTCAATGTTCTAAAAGTACATCGTCCTGTTGGCTTAGCTTGGAGTCAGGCTGGAAAGAAATGAGGGTTCCCATGTTCACACCCAGCAGGTTTATTTTCTGTGTTTGGGTGATGGCAGAAGTCATTATTATCCCACAGAAGGGGAGGTTGATGTGCTGGTCACAGCCTTCCTGACCTCCTAGTTCTGCATAAAGCATTCAGCCACCAACCGCCCTAAATGAAAACAAACATATGTGGGGGTTGTCCATTTGTTGCTTTTGGCTGCTGTTCTGCATTGAGACCCCAGAAGAGAAATAAGCTCATACAATTGGGAGGTATAAAAAGGTCACTCAGTTAGGTCTCAACAACCTTTTTAATCTAAAGGACCACCAGCTCTGGAGTGAAGGGATGGAAATGGAAATTGCTTTATGGTGAGTGTCTGCTCTGTGCCAGACACTCTTAGGGCATGTTCATACCCATGATTTCATATCCTCATACTTACCCTGAGAGGTAGGTTACTGTTATATCCATTTGGAGGAGGAGAAAAAGTGACTTTCCCATCTAGTTAATGGCTATATTTGGAGGCCGGAAAGGAAGGGAATAAGGGACAAGAAAGAAGGAACAAGACACATTTAGAGGGATGTGTAAGAAGGTAGGTCTTGAGAGGAAGTTCATATGCCCCAAAGCCCAAGGACAAGATGACATTAAAGGGCCTCAAAAACAGGAAAGCCTGGCTCTAACACACCCAAGCGGTGCTAGGGTCCAAATGTGCTTTTCATTTAAGTTGGCAAATAGGTTAATAAAACCTCCTGCCTCAAAATTCACTGGGTGTCAATGAGGACTGGTGGATGTCTAAGGACAGGTACAGTGGAAGCAGAAAGTTTTCCTTAAAGATTCACCCAGCCTTACCCCAAACCCCTGAGTCCAGTGCTCTACTGCAGGCCACTAACTGCATGAGGTACAGAGGGCCTGGAGTCAGGGGCAGGTAGGGGTCATTAGAGTAAAATTCCAGTAAATATAATTTGGATTTTCCCCCATTGCCTTTGAGTAAGACCAGTAATCAAAACCATTAGGAGTTTCAGGGAAATAAATGTAAATAAAACCCACAATCAGATACCACTTCATACCCACTAGGATGGCTAGAATTTAAAAGTTAGATAGTAACAAGAATTGGCAAGGATGTGGAGAAATTGGAACACTCATACATTTCTGGTGGGAATGTAAAATGGCACAGCCACTTTCAAAAACTGTGCGATAGTTCCTGAAAAGTTTAAACATAGTTACCACATGACCCAATAATTCCACTCCTAGATATATAGCTAAGGAAAATGAAAACATATGTCCACACAGAAACTGGTACATGAATCTTTACAGCAGCATTATTCATAATAGCGAAAAGGTGAGAACAACCCAAATGTCCATCAGCTAGTAAATGGACAACAAAATGTGGTATAGCCATACAATGGACTGTTATTAAGTCATAAAAATAAGTGAAGCACTGATACATGTTGTAACATGGATGAAAATTAAAAATATTATACTAAGTGAAAGAAATCAAGTCACTAAAAATCACATATTATATTATTCCATTAATATGGATGTTAATTAATACAGGGAAATCTATAAAGAAATAATGTCGATTAGTGGTTGCCTAGGACTAGGAGTAATAGGGGTATGAGGAGATGATAGCTAAAGGGTACGGGCTTTCTTTTGCAGATGATGAAAATCTTTTAAAATTGGTGTGGTAATAGTTTGCACATAACTGTGAAGATATAAAAGCCATTGAACTATACACTTTAAGTGGTGAATTATATGGGATGTGAACTGCATCTCAAAAAAAAGCTGTTAAAACAACAAGAGTTAAGAGTTCCAAGATGGTGGATTAAGTAAACACTATGCATACTGCATCCCAGAATCACACCAAAATTAAAAATAAATTATAGAACAATCAACCTCAAGAATCATCTGAAAACTAGCTGAACAAAACCACTATAACTAAGGATATAAAGAAGAGGCTACATCGAGACTGGTAGGAGGGGAAGAGACGCTAAGCGGGCTGACTCCAAGCCCACAGATGGTGGTTGAATGTTGGGAGGGAAATCTTGGTGTCAGAGGTCCCCCCTGAAGAGGGAGGGGTCCCAGACCCACACCAGGTTCCCCAGCCGAGGGGTCCTGTGCCAGGAAGAGAAGTTCCCATGACACCTGGCAGTGAAAATCAGCGACCACTTTGCTCATCCCTGTGGGGTGGAGGATGGCTAGAAACCCAGACATCCTCTTGTAGAGCCTGCACATGGACTTGCTTGCTTGCGGGCACTCGCCTGGCCTTTGATGGAGGGGCGGCAGCTTGGAAGGCCCAGGGACATGCTGGGAAAGACTGAGTTGTGTGTCTTTGGGGCAGGAGCTAGAGGAACAGGAGCCATTGTTGTACCTATGCAGAGCCTGACACACGTTTGGCCTACAGGAGGGCACCATCTTTTCAGTGTTGAATCCTCCCCCAAAGGTCCAAGTCTGGAATCACATTGGTTTGCTAGAATCCATGCGTGCACACCACCTTGGTGATGCCCGCCCCTTGCATAGCTGGTGCTACATTGCCCAGGACATTCTTGACTGCTGGACTGCTGGCTCCACCCCACAGGCTGCAGAAGTCTTTCTGCAGTGGCGGATGGCCCATGGCAGTCTGGGAAACATTTGCTGGTAAGCAGTGACCCAAGACTTGTGCTGTAGCATCTCTTGGTCAGCTCTCGAGAACCTGTGGTCCAGAGAAGGGCAGTTGCTGGCTGTGGTGTTCTCAGGACATTTTTGTGAGGTGGTCACAGGCCTGTCACCAGTGCCGGAGCCAAGACTGACTTTATAGAAAACACTGACCGCATCCCTTAGCTCCCTGAAAACCCACCTTGCCCACCTAGAGCTGCATCACCAAGGGCACTCTCAGCGCCTGGGTGGCCAGCCCTGCCCCACAAGACACGGAAGACTTTTACAACAGCAGACAGCAGGTGACATTCCAGGGAGATGTTGATGGTAGACAGTAACCCAAAACCTGTACCGCAGCCAGTCTTGGGCAGCTCTGGAGGATTTGTGAGTCTGAGGCAAATCTGGCTGGCTGCGGTGTTCTAAGGTCGTTGTGCGAAGTGATCACAGGCAAGGCACTGCCTGAGATGAGTGGTAGCTGCCTGCAGTGTTCTCAGGCCACTGCGTGAAGTAATCACAGGCCAGGCACTGGTATAAGAACTGAATCTGCACTAACTTTGTGAAAAACATGTGCCATATGTCGTGACTCCCTGGGACTCTGCCCCACCCAGCTAGTGCTGCATTGCCGAGGACACACTCAACATTGGGTCACCCAGCCTGGCCTGCACACCTAAAGAGCCTCTTTCAACAGCTGGGAGTTATGGGCTGCCAGCAGGTGGCAATAGACCAAGAGGTCCTGGGCATTTTGCTAGGCTGCCTTAGGCTCACTGGTGGCAGCCAGCCTCAATTCACAGTGAGGCCACCCTCACAAGCCTCCAGGTCTAGCAGATACAGCAGCCAGCCACATATAGCTTTGTGGTTCCTACCAGGTAGCCATGGGCTGGTAACAGGCAAAGCTGAAATTGGTCTGCACAGGAGCCCCTCTCAAGGGACACCAGAAAAAACATACCCGGAGGACAGCTTCAGATCACATCAGAGTACTACCTGATTAGCCCCACAAGTGGCACACCCAAAGGGGGGTGTCAACAAATACAAGAGCCTGTGGAGGAAAATCTTCCTCTGAGGGGTCAGCTCCCACACAGCAGCTCATACACTGTGGGTATAGCCAGTCTTCACAATCACTCAGCCTGGGAGTCAGTCTCACCCAATGACACACCAATAGTAATCAAGGCTCAATTACAACAAGAAAACACACACAGCTCACTCAAGGGACACTCCTGGAATACATGCATAGGAGATAAGAAAGATTAAACCACTGGACCACACAGGACACATCACATGCTACATAAGGTCACCCAGCAAAGACTGAGAGACATAGGAGATCTACCTAATACATAGAAGCAAACACAGGGAGGCAGCCAGAATGAGGAAACAAAAGAAACATGTTCCAAATAAAAGACCAGAAGATATCTCCAGAAATAGAATTAAATGAAATGGAGGCAACCAACATAACAGAGACAGAGTTTAAAACACTGATTATAAGAATGCTTAAGGAAGGCCGGCCGAGTGGCTCAGTTGGTTAAGAGCTCGCTCAAGGGTTTGAGCTCTGAGCAACAGCGGTTCGAGTCCGGCCCGAGCTGAGCTGCCACTGAGCTGCCAACAGGTGGCAGGATGGCTCAGCTAAAAAAAAATGCTTAAGGAACTTAATGAAAGTTTCAACAAAGAGATAACAAGCATAAAGAAGGACAGAGAAACCATAAAAAGTACCAGTCAGAAATAAAGAATATGATAACTGAAATGAAGAATACACTAGAAAAAATCAATAGCAGATTAGATGAAGCAGAGGATTGAATCAGGGAATTAGAAGACAACGTAGCAGAAAACACCCAATAGGAAAAAGTAAAAGAAAAAAGAATTTAAAAAATGAAGATAGTTTACCCTTAACTGTGGGTAAACATCAAGTGTAACAGCATTCACATCATAAGAGTACCAAAAGAAGAAGAGAGGAGGGGCCGGCCGAGTGGCTCAGTTGGTTAAGAGCTCGCTCAAGAGTTTGAGCTCTGAGCAACAGCGGTTCGAGTCCAGCCCGAGCTGAGCAGCCGCTG
>NW_017732808.1:9638-38267 GCF_001890085.2 Hipposideros armiger | reverse complement strand
CAGCCGCAGTGAGCGGCTGTCCAGAAGCCGGCGACTGATCTGCCTCGCCCGGGAAGAGCGCAATGATGGTGCCAACTTGGGCCAGTAAAGCAACATCCACCACAACTAGACTGAAGAACAAAACGACAGAAAATTGTGTGTTCTCCTTCCCCCAATTCCCCAGCGCTGTTCCCATCCCCACAATTTTTAAAAATAAACAAAAAAACCCAAGACCCATGAATATGCTGTCTACAATAGACCCATGTCAGATCCAAAGACACACACAGACTGAAAGTAAAGGGATGGAAAAAAAATGTTTCACACCAATGTAAAGGAAAAAAAGCTGGAGTAGCAATACTTACATCAGACAAAATGAACTTTAAAATGAAGACTATAATAAGAGACAAAGAAAGACATTACATAATTATAAAGGGATCAATCCAATAAGAGTACATCACCCTAGTAAACACTTATGTACCTAACATATGAGCACTTAATACATAAAGCAAATATTGACTGACATAAAAGCAGAGATCAGCAATAGCACAATCATAATGGAGGAATTTAACACCCCACTGACACCAATGGACAAATTTTCTTGATAGAAAATAAAAACAGAAACAGCAATCAGATTAATTTAATTGATATTTTTAAGGCATTACACCCCAAAGCAGCAGAATACTCATTATTTTCAAGTGCACATGGAACATTTTCCAAGATAGACCACATGTTGGGCCACAAAACAAGTCTCAATAAATTTTAACAAGATTGAAATCATACCAAGCGTCTTCTCTGACCACAATGGTATGAAACTAGAGATCAATTACAAGAAAAAAACTGAAAAACACGCAATCACATAGAGACTAAATAACATGCTAGTAAATAATGAATAGGTCAACAATGAGATCAAGGAAGAAATCAAAAGATACCTTGAGATAAATGAAAATGAAAACACAATGACCCAAAATCTATGGGACACAGAGAAAGCAGTCCTAAGAGGAAAATTCATAGCAATGCAGGCCTACCTAAGAATACCAGAAAAATGTCAAATAAACAGTCCATCTTTACACCTACAGGGACTGGAAAAAGAACAGCAAACAAAGCCCAAAGTGAGTACAAAAAAGAAAATAATAAAGATCAGAGTGGAAATGAATGAAATACAGATACACACACACACACCACACACACACACACAAGATCAATGAAACCAAGAGCTGGGTTTTTTAAAAAAGATAAACAAAAATGGACAAATCTTTAACAGACTCATCAAGAGAAGAGAGAAGTCCCCAATAAATAAAGTCAGAAATGAGGGCTGGTCAAGTGGCTCAGTTGGTTAAGAGTTGGCTTAAGGGCTCTGAGCAACGGGGCCGCCAGTTCAATTCCCACATGGGCCAGTGACGCTGCACCTGAGCTGAGCTGTCGCTGAGCTGCCAACAGGGGGCAGGATGGCTCAGCTGATGTAACAACAAGACTGCCTGTTGGATGGTGGCTACGCCCAACCACATCTAAGACTGAACTCGGCACCTTGAGCTAAGCTGCTGCCCGGATGACTCAGTGGATAGAGCATGCACTCTTAGCAACAAGGCTGCTGGTGCGACTCCCGCATGGGATGCTGGCTAGCCCACCTGCAACTAAGTTTGAACACAGCACCTTGAGCTTAGAGGCCACGAGCTGCTGATGGGAAGCCAGATGGCGACTGGTGCCCTCCACAACGAAGATTGAAGAACAACAACTTGGCTGGTCCCCTTTCCCAATTCCCCAACACTATTCCTCTTCCCCAATTCCCCAATAAAATCTTTTAAAAAAATCAGATATGAAAGAGAGGTAACAGCCAACACCTCAGAAATACAAAAACAAAAATTTAAGAAAATACTATCAGCAACTATATGCCAACAATTTGGACAATCTGGAAGAAATGGATAAATTCCAAAAATATACAATCTTCCGAGGCTGAATCAAGAAGAAACAGAAAACCTGAACAAACCAATACTACCAAAAAAAGTGAATCAGTAATCAACAAGCTCCCAACAAACAAAAGTCCTGGACCAGGTGGCTTCACAGGTGAATTTTACCAAGCATTCAGAAAACAATTAAAACTTATTCACCTCAAACTATCCCAAAAATTCCAGGAGGAGGGAAGGCTCCCAAGCTCATTTTATGAGGCCACCATTACCCTGATTCCAAAACCAGACAAAGACATTACAAAAAATAAAACTATAGGTCAATATCGCTAATGAATATTCATGAAAAATCCTCAACAAAATATTAGCAAACCAAATTCAGCAATACATTAAAAATATCATACACCACAATCAAGTGGGATTCATTTCTGGGATGCAAGCCTGGTTCAATATCTGTGAATCAATTAACATGGTGCACTACATAAACAAAATTAAAAATAAAAACACACGGTCATATCAATAGATGCAGAAAAAAATTGACAAAATCCAGCATCCATTTATGATAAAAACTCTCAGCCAAGTGGGAATAGAGAGAAAATATCTCAACATAATGAAGGCCATGTATGACAAACCCACAGGTAATATCATACTCAATGGAGAAAAGTTAAAAACATTCCCTTTAAGATCAGGAACAAGACATGGTGCCCATTTTCACCATTTTTATTCAACATAGTCCTGGAAGTTCTATCCGCAGAAATCAGACAAGAAAAATAAATAAAAAGCATCTGAATGGGAAAGGAAGTAGTAAAATTGTAATTATTTGCAGATGACATCATACTATATATAGAGATCCCCAAAGATTCCACCAAAAGACTATTTGAACTGATAAATGAAACTAGTAAAGTAGCAGGATACAAAATTAATATTGAGAAATGAGTTGCATATTTATGCACCAATAACAAGCTAGCAGAAAGAGAAATTAAGAAAACAATCCCATTTACAATTGCATCAAATAATAAAATACTTAGAAGTAAATTTAACCAAGGAAATAAAAGACCTGTACTCAGAAAATTAAAGAGAAAAATTAAGGAAGTTACAAATAAATGGAAACATATACCACACTCATGGATAGGAAGAATTAATATAGTTAAAATGTCCATACCACCCAAAGCAATATGTAGATTCCATGCAATCCTTATGAATAAACCAATGGTATTTTTCACAGAACTAGAACAAATAATCCTGAAATTTATATGGAACCATAAAAGACCCTGAATAGCCACGGCAATCCTGAGAAAGAACAAAGTTGGAGGTATCATGCTACCTTATATCATATTATACTATTGATTGTGTTTCCCTGAAAATAAGATCGGGTCTTATATTAATTTTTGCTCCAACAATCTACATTTATTCATGTACAAAAATCTACATTTATTCAAACAGTCATGTCTGGCTGACAATCTTAACTGGGGCTTATGTCTGGGGTAGGGCTTATATTACGAGCATCCTGAAAAATTATGCTAGGGCTTATTTTCCAGTTATGTCATATTTTTGGGGAAACACCATACAAGGCTATAGTAATCAAAACAGCATGGTATAGGACTAAAAACAGATACATAGATCAATGGAACAGAATAGAAAGCCCAGAAATAAATCCATGCCTATACAGTCATTTACTCTATGACAAAAGAAGCAAGAATTTACATTGGGGTAAAGATAGTCTATTTAATAAATGTAGCTGGAAAGATACATGCAAAAAAATGAAACTGGACTACCTTCTCATGCCATATACAAGAATAAACTCAAAATGGGATAAAGACTTAAATATAAGACCTGAAACCATAAAACTCCTAGAAGAAAATATTGGAAGTAAAATCTCAGACACTACCCTTAGTAATATTTTTACTGATATATCTCCTCAGGCAAGGGAAACAAAATAAAAAATAAAGAAATCGTGGTACATTTATACAATGGAATATTACTCTCCCATAAAAAAGAACGAAATCTTACCATTTGCAACAATATGGGTGGACCTAGAGGACATTATGTTAAGTGAAATAAGTCAGACTGAGAAAGACAAATACCGTATGATCTCGCTTATATGTGGAATCTAAAGAACAGAATAGCCTAGCAAAGAAAACAGAAATAAACTCATAGATACAGGGAATAAACTGATGGTTGCTTGATTGGAGAGGGGTTATGGGATGGGTGTGAATGGTGATGGGGTTAGGAAGTACAAATTGGTAGTCACAAAATAGTCACGGGGATGTGAAATACAGTATGGGGAATAAAATTAATAATGTTGTAGACTATATAGGGTGTCAGATGGTTACTGGATTTATCAGGGGGATCACTTCTTAGATAAATACCTAACCACAGTGCTGTACACTTGAAACTAATATAAAATAATATTGAATGTCAACTATAAATATATACAGAGGGTGCCAAAAAATGTATACACATTTTAAGAAAGGAAAAATGTATTAAAATTGTGATATTCAATATATACCAATAACAAAAGATGAGTACAAGTCATGTGTATATATTTTTTGGCACCTGCAATATATGTATGTATGTATATATTTCACAAGATGTGAAGTACAGCATTGGGAATATCTTCCCTTGTATTGTAATAGCTACGTATGATGTCAGATGGGTAGTAGACTTGGTGGGGTTATTGCTTTGTGAGGGGTGTAAATATCTAATCATTATGTTGTTTTTTATATTTGAAACTAATAAAAATAAATAGGAACGAGGGGGGGGGGAATGGAGGAAGACATTTTTAGTTCATGATGCCATCAAAACCTACTGCAGTCTTCTGGTTTGCCACAAGGCCTGTGTTGCCATGAAGACAGCCTCAGAGTGAACACTGCTTGTCAAATGGGGATAATATTGCTGTGCCAAAATCCTCCCAGGATTGCTATGGGTCTCAGATGAGATAATACATGTGAAGGCACATTGAAAATCTAAATGCATTACTCAAAAACAAGGCATTATTGTTATTAAGATGGCTCCTGTTAAATACAAAATAGCATGCATACTATGATTGACTGCAACCATGCTACAAAAGTAGGTATGTACTTGGAGGGTAATATGCAAAAATTATAAGAATTGTTATGTCAGTGTCATAGGATTGTGGATGTTACAAGTTCCTGATGTATCATTTGCCTTTTTAAGAAGAAAAAAATGAAGAAGATGGCTGCTCTCAGATAAAATCAGAAGGGATGGGTCTGATAAAAGGGCCTACATTTATATTCATGGCCCTAAAAGAAAATTGGGCAAAGGGCTTCTCTCTCCCACCTTTTTATTTTCTCCCTGCTCAGAAATTATCTCCTGAAATGAGATTTCAGAGACTGTTTGGATGGCAGTGCTGACCATATGAACTCCTCTAATCTTGGCAAAGGAGGGGCTGACTCTTATATCTGGGAGGAGGGTCCAAGAACAAGTTGGAATTGATATAATAATGTTGCAAATCATCCTTTCCCATATCCAACCATACCCATGACAATCCCTCAGGATAACCTGCACTATTAGTCAATGACCAAAATGGAATAAAATATCATTAATCCACAAAATATGCTGAAAATACAATTTTGTTCCAATTCAATTGTTTTAGAAAACAAAAAATTTGCAACTTGTTCATGAGATATTTTCATTTTAAATGTTGGTTCAGTTGGAATCAAATGAGTATTTGAGTTTGCTGTGGGGCTCAATAAGTTGCTATAGCTCACTTTTGAATTTGGTTTGAGTGCCAGATCAGAGCCATGTTATGACTTCCCTGAGACTTAGGCACTTCTACTTTTGTGGGACCCTTCCTCCATTAAAACCTATTGAAAATTATATTTTATTTATTTTAATCTTATGACTGCATTGGTGTATATATATCTATATTATATGCAAAAACTTTCTTTAGACCTAAAAGTTCATCATTTTACTTCTTTGAAAATAAATGGTGATATCTTTATGTGACCTTGAAAATACTGTGGGTAATAGGCATTGTGCCTATTATGCTTAATGGAGAAGTCGGCCCTTGGCCAGATGTCTGGAATAGTATGAAATGGAAAGTGGTGAAAGGGGGTTGAGGGATCTAGTAGAGAGCTACATAGGAATGCCCTGAATCCCAAGATTTCCCAGAGAAAGAACATATTTGGGTTTCAGGAATAAATTGGCCTTTCTTGAGACACAGATTCATCAGAGTAGGAAGCATTTGGCACCTTAATTCCAGGACTGAGCTTTGAGTGGAGGCTTCTAGTTCTGGAGTTTTCCTCAGACCCCAATCATATCTCTACTCTCCAACCACTGTTGTAGGGACAGCAAAGTTCAGACATCCAAGAAAAGATGATTCTGTCCTCATGGTCTGCTCTTGTTGCTATTAAAGGGGAGAGAAGCCAGCTATTGAAACCTCTAAGTCTGTCAGGAAGTCATGTGGCTTCCTGCTCCTCTCTCCCTACCTCCTACTCCCAGCATCAAGCCATCCCCCTGGCCCCACTGCCCTTGTCTTTGCCTTTCCAAATCTCATCCACATGTCAAAGGTTCCAGCTTCACCACCACCAGGAAGCCTGCCCTGACCCCCAGAGTCCAAGGCAGAGTCCAAGATAAACCATTCTGGAACTTAGAGTCTATCTCCCCAGCTTAGACCCAGCTCTTTGGATGCCTGTGTGTCCATCGGTGTCCTCATCTTGACTGTCAGGGATCCTGTCTTCTCCCTCTTCTGTTCCTGTCATGGCATTTAGCACACATCCAACATACACTCGATGAAGCCTTGTTATATTACACACTTACTTTAACCTAGGACTAAAAATACTCACAATGTGTCTGGCAGCAAAGACCCCATCCACTATGGCACAACAAAAGGCTGCAATCACACCAAAGCTGATAAAGACGATAGAAGCCACCAGCTGCAGAGGGAACAAAACAAAAGTGGCTGTTAGCCTTCCACTCTTGCTGCTTCTGGAGACTAGGTGATCCCCAAGAAGCTGACAGCCAAAGCAGAACTCTGGCCTGTCACCCCATGAGGATGCTCTTTTCAGTCATGCAAGATAAGTGGGAGCTTGGGAAGGTGGAAGCAGAGAAGGGGCGGGCCGCTGAAGCACTTTTAACATTTTCAGGGCAAGCTAAGAAATTCACTCTGAATCTGAATTTGTGAATACCAAATGAAGAGGAGGCTTGCTGGTATCCAGCATGCTGTCCATGCCAGAATTTTACTGCATGACTCTTCCATTCTCAGACTCAGAAAAATGTTGGACCTTTGACATCATGTACTCCCACCCCCCTATTTTATTTATTGTGGAATTGGAGGCTCAGAGAGGGGAAGTGGTGTGTGTGCCCAGGATCACTATCTAGTAGTCCACAGAAGAGTTTGGTGCCCACCAACTCCTAGTCCAATGTTCGTCCCAATCCCTCATAGTGGGCACTGATGAAGACAGGGGTGATTCTGAGGCCCTGCACAACCCTTCACAGCCTTCTGTATCATTAAAGAAAGAGAACATTCAGCTTATTAAGACTTAAATGTTAAAGACATTTTATAAGGGTTGAAGTCTCTGAAACTGATAAACTCTGTATGGTGCATAAGAAAATTTTCAAGTAGGAACAATGGTTTGCTTGAACCACACTGCCTTATTCTCTGATTATGTTAGAAATCAGAAATGTTTCTAATAATTTTTCTTTCATTACAAGGGTAATACTATAACCCAATGTGCAAGTAGGTGTTTCAAGGTATTTCTAAGGACAGGGATAGGTGCTGCCTGAGCCCACCATCTGCTTGTGTTGACCCTCAGAACTAGATAGAATCAGTGGTTTTCTTCCTTGAGGTGTTTGGGAGAAAAGGAGAAATAGAATGGAATTAAGCAGCCTTCCGGGGAAAAGGAGGAAGCAAAATCAAGGCCACCCTAAGGTTCTCCCATGTCAACAGGCTAAGAGGAAGTACGTATTTCCTTCAGGAGTTGTTCAGAAACCTCTTCCCATAAATTTCACTTCATAGCACTACAGGGAATTGGTAAATAATGGATGAATGATGTCATGAAATTAGAATTATTAGCTATGCTATGATCAGCTCTACAATTAAAACTCCCCTATTATTTTGAATAATTTCAGCCCAAAGTGCAAACACAACTGGTGGGGGGTGTGAGTGGGGGGAGTCCTGGTGAAATGGAAGAAGAGAACTATTAGAACTCCCCCGAGGAAAAATCCCCACATTGCTGGGGGAGAACATATGTTTACAGTTCTCTGTATTATGTTAGCTGATTAAAGTTGCTGTTAAATAGACCACTTATCAGAGTCAAAATGCCACAGAGACTTGTGCTGGGGGAGCCTAATCAGTTCACCATCTGACCACTCACCAGGCATCTTGATTTACAAGCCTATATATAAAACTGCAATATGCTTTCAATCTGGCTTGTACCTTCTTCTCCTGCTCTCTAGGAAGCCTTCTCACACTGAATCAGAAAAATAAAATAGCTTGCCCTTGTGAGCCCCCATTAGGACATAAAACTTTCTAAGATTTACCTCCTGTTATATGCTCATCCTTCCTTTTGAACTTACAACATGTTTACCTAGGAACTATGGGTAATGGAAATATTTTAGGTTGGTTTCATAATTTTATTTTGTCTTCTGTGTGCCGCAAGTATATTTGTTCTCTTAATCAAAGTCCCCTAGATTGTAATCTCAAAGAGTGGGAACTCTCTGCAGAAACTTTCTCAAAATATTATGCATCAGAGAGGAAGATGTGAGAGTCACCAATAATCTAGGGTTGCAGCAATGGAAATCACAGAAGCAAAGGCATTCTAGGCGAGGACAGTAGCCTGACTGAATAAGCTGGGGCACTCCTTTGGGAGTGAGGAGGAAAGCAAAGGGCAAGATCCAGAATATTCTATCCCTGTGACTTAAAGAGACTAGCTAGGCCACTGAGGGAGCATCAGGCAAGATGAGAACAAGCCCCGTACCACAAGTTCACTGGAAAACAAGTTCCCTGGAGGCTTATGAGAAAAGGCAGAATAGCAGTTTCTTTTGAGGCCCAATCTGAGTAACCTTAAGAAATGTGTTATTTTCAGATAAATAACTTGATTCTACATCAATGAAAACTTACCATTTGCCGTTTGTTCTCAACAAGGTTGGATCCAATAATTCCAAGGAATGATCCGAAGCCAAGCTGCAAAGCAACATGGCAAGTGTTGTAAGATGGTCAGCCTGACCACACATTCATTTATTTCCTGGATATGATTCACAATGGAAAGTAACTGGAGTATAGTTGCTAAAGCCACGTGCAGTCATTACACAAATACAGTATGCACAATAAAAGTATTGCTCCCACCATTTGCCAATTTTTCCTTATAGATATGAATCATAACTAAAAAGAAACACATGTGCCCGAAAACTAAAAGTCTAACTCAATCATAGCTTTTCAGAGCCTGCTCATTTCAACTTCAATATCCATTGCCTAACATGTGACTGGTGAATTAGTGAGAGACATATACTAATGAAAGCACACATTAAATTCTGATCTTTATACTTTTTTTAAAGCAACCTTCCACTCTAATGCATGGATTACAAAATAAAGGTTTGAAATAACAATTGTTGGTGTGTCTGGCACACTAATAAAACCCAGGAAGTACTTCAGAAATCAGCAAGCACCTTAAACTAGACTTTAAAACAAAGAAATACATTTTTTAAAGCCTGTATTTGTGGTTAGCGCACTGCAATTTATGTTAGCACTTATTCACCTCTTCTTCCATCTCTGCTTCATTTATGGACAGAAAGCATTCATTAAAGGGTGAATGGAAATGGCAGCATAAAACCCTGAAATACAATTTCCCTGCCTAAGTGGCTAGGACAATGGTTCGGTGTAGTAGATCCCACTTTCTTCTCAGTTCTGCCATTAGTAGACAGAGTCTGCCAGTCTCAGCTGAAAACTATCACAAACAGATGGCTGTTCACAGGGATGAAAATGAAATAAGTAAAAAGTGGTGAGAATGAACCAATAAATCTCAGCACAAGTTCAGAAATGTAGTTACATATCATTTTAGCCTCACTAATGATCTGGGTTTCCATCTGCAGCCTTACCTTGGCTCAGAGGGGCATCTATTTCAGTCTAAGGCCTCAAATCTTATGACTAGGCTTGGAAATCGAATGGACCCATGGGCTGGGCAGGAGCATGGTGCAGCAGTGTAGAGGAACTGGGGAGTTGTCTCAGAAACCCAAGAATGAAAAAGAATGAAGGGAAGGAATGAATATAAATTTCCAAGGACTCATTCTGCAGGGCCACTCAGCCAGCTATCCCTCTTGAGAAAAAGAAGCTGAAATGCATAAAGGTGCGTATACAGATCCCATGCCATCCAAGACTCTACTGAGAGCATCTTCACCCAAACATTAAATTATGCCTGTCTCCCACCAGTCTTATTTTAAAGGTAATTAAAATGTGTTGTCATAAAGTATACTGATTAAAACTTGATTATCAGACTAGCCTGGCTTCTAACCCCAGCTCTTCCACTTATGTTTGTGCAATCTTGAACAAACTGATTGACCTCCCTAAACCTCAGTTCCCTCATCTGGAAAATGGGGACTATAGTAGTGGCTATGTTATAGGGCTTTTGTAAGGATTAGCCAGGATGATACATTCAAAGAACTTTGCACAGTGCCTGGCACACAGTATGTACTCAGTAAATATTACCTTTCTAGTGATTATTATTACTGTTTTTAAAGACATTTAACTTTTGAGCATCTCTAATTTGATTTGAGCTGGGAAGTCCTATAATTATTTGATGCTTCGTAAGAGAGTTTTGTATTCTATCTTATTTTTCCCTCCAATATGTCCCACAGCTTTTATTTTTTAGGAAGAGTTCCATGAATAGTCTGTGCTTATGTCACTCTGGGCCACTTGTGGAGATTGAGAGAACCTTGGAGACAGCTTCTTACATGGAAAATAAATCCTTTTACTGAGGAGTTCACTAGTTTCCACAGATATTCACTGAATGTCTTTTGAATGCCAACAGCAGTCTTTACCTTAAGACAGGAGGCAAAGATACTGGCTATTTCTGTAGTCTAAAATGCCTCTTTAATGGCAGGCACTAGAAGACGTGGGCTGAAGTCTCATGGAATTGACTGGAAAGACAAGGCTCTCTGGTACTGCAAATCCCAGGCCAGCCAGTTACTTCATCCAGTTCCCTCCTTTTTCCTTCCATTCCATTCTATTCCCTTCCAACTTATTCAATTTTCTAAAGTTCACTGAGTATTTTTTCAGAAAAATATGAAGACATGGATCCTGCACTCTATGAACTCCATAGTCTCGTGAAAGAGAGACAGACTGTGGGTTAAAGGACCATAGGTGAGGTATAAACAAAGTGCTATAGGAGCAGAGAATAATTTAATTTGTATAATATCCTTGGCTCTGCTACTTGTGCTTAAAAATGGTGTGACCTTGGGCCAGGCCTTTAACCACTCTGTGCTTCGGCGTTCTCATCTAAAAAATGGAACTCATAATGATACCTACCACACAGGGCTGTTATGAGGATTAAATGAGATAATGTACAGGCATACCTCAGAGATACTGTGGATTCGGTTCCAGATCACTGCAATAAAGCGAGTATCACAGTCAAGTGGGTCATAATCCATTTGCTGGTAGAAGGTCTTGACTTCAATTTGTAAAAAAACCCACAACATCTGTGAAGTGCAATAAAGTGCAGTAAAACGAAGTGTGCCTGTATGTAGTGTGACCTGCATAAAGTAGGCCGCTAAATACATGGTAGCTCTAAGATTTCACAAAGGAGGATATGAGCTCAACAGATAGGTAGAGTTCACCAGGCAGGAAATGAATATCTATTGAGTCATGGCTGGAAGAATTCACTCATCTAGATGACAGGTTGTTAAAATCACCAGTGTCACTAAAACTACCTTACATTTGAAAATAATTTTAATTTATAGAATTATTTGCCCTCCATTTTGGTCACAGTAATGTTCTGGAGTTTGGTGGAACTCACATCATTCCCATTTTACAGATAGGAAAACGGAGGCCTAGAGAATTGTATGGACTCATCCCCTCTTACAGCAAGTTACTGGCAGGGCCAGGGCTAGCTCGCAGGTCCCCTGACTAACAGTTGGGGTGCTTTCAACAACATTTTGCTGCATTTGTAGCCAGCGTTAGTAGAACACCTTCATAGCTGCCACCCAGGGAAGAAGTTCTCTTCAGGGATAGAGTGAAAAGTCCTATTTGAGGAAGAGCTGAAGGGTTGAAAGTAAAGAAGAAAAAAATCAACAGAATTTCCTGAAAATGGGCAGCTGCTTTCTAATCAACTGTTTGCTCTCCTGAGGCCTTAGAAAGGTAATCTCTGCCCCCTGGGAACTGCCTGGAATCATGGAACTTTCAGACCTTTGAATCTCCATCTTGATTCCCCTATTACCTGAACAAATAACCAGGTTGCTTTGTTTTCAGCTGCCTTCCACTTGTAGAAGAAAAAAGACATCATTAGAAATCAAAGTCAGAGTCAAGGGATCTGGGCCTTATAACCTACGCCTATTTCTAGCCACTGTTCCAGACACCCAGCACTGAGGCTCAGAAGGATTAGTCATTCAATAAATATCAATTGGACACCTACTCTGTGGCGGACACTGTGCTGGATCTGTGATTTGGAGGCCAGGAGGTGGGGTAGGGTATGATGCCACGACCAATAAGATTCAGCCTCAGGAACTATAATTAGGTAAACTGGTCCACAATTCCTTTCCATAATCCTGAAATCCACAAAGCTCTTAAAACCAAAAGGATTTTTTGTAACTAATTTGGTGGCAAAACCAGATCCTAAACTGATGAGGTTTTTTTTAAAAAAAAACATCTTTATAAGCTTAGTGTAAAGATACACAGTTTATAGTAGAAATATAAAAGTGCTTGATTATGGGATGTTTCTCAAGACTCCACTGGGATGTTAGATAATATATGATATATGCACTGTATTATCTTTCTAATATAAAAAAAGTCTAAATTCTCAAACACATCTGGCCCAAGGGTTCAGATGAGGGATCGTAGACCTGCATTAATGAAGCTAAATGAGAATATAGCTCAACATTCCGCAAAGCAGGATGTGAGAATTTTCCAGGAACCATGAGTAGGAGGAATCTGTGATAGGCGTTCAAAGACGGTAGACACCACTGTGGACCCCATTAGTTGAGAAATATCCCAGCTGTGTCTTTAAGCTGGGATAAGACAGAACATTTGGGGGTGGAGAGAAAGGGAGAGCAAGAGAGAGCAAGAGCGAGAGCGAGAGCGAGAGCGAGAGCGAGAGAGAGAGAGAGAGAGAGAGAGAGAGAAAGAGAGAGAGAAAGGGAGGATGGTTCAGGCCAGGAAGAACAATGAGAGTGACAGCATCAAGGCAGAAAAGCCCAAGTGATGTACAGGGAACTGTGAATTGACAATTTTGGCAAAAGAGAGGTAATGGGAAGCCAGACTGAGGGCATCTTCAGGCAGCTTTGAATGACAACACTAAGGAGGCAATAGGGAGCCAATGAAGATTAGAAACTTATGGCATTATAAGTCTTATCTAGCAAATCAAGATTCAAGTCTCATCTTTGAAGTGTAATTACTAAGATAGGAACTTTATTTTAGAAACATTTTCAACAAGAGGTGGACAAAATTTTTGCCTAATTCACAATAAACCACCAAATCTCCCTATCCAGAGCTCCTTTTATTTCCTGAGCGTTCAAGTTAGTCAAAACTTGGTTGGGTTTATCAAAAGAGTCTTTACCTCTTTTACCTCAAGTCACAATGGCCTAAGGAAGTTTTCTGGGCTATTAATTGTTTTGAATGATCCCTGTTGTCTCTGTCTCCTGATATAATTTTCAGGTAACTCTGGTATAATTGATATAATTACTACCACATATAAAATAACTCTGGCAACTCTGGTATATTTTTGATTAAATGGTTCCCACACCCCCTAGGAAATGGGACAGAACTGGTTTCTTTCCTGAAAGAAAACCCACACTGATGTGGGCCCCATCAGTACAACAGCTGGGGAGAGGGCTCAAGAATGAAAGACTTTCCACATGGATCAGGTGGCCAACTCTATCTTGTGGGTTGCTTGAGAAACACATTTAGAGGCCTCCCTCTCTTGGATCAAAGGCTAGAGAGTTATAAAAAAGGAGTAGGCTCGGGGCTGGTCAAGTGGCGTGATGGTTAAGAACAGGCTTGGGATGCCAGTGGGCCCCGGTTCAGATCCCACATATGAGGGCCAGTGACACTGCCCTCTACAGCTAAGATGCTGAACAACAGCTCAACCTGGAGCTGGGATGCCATGAGTTGCCAGTGACGGCTGCAGCCCCTGTGGCAGTGGGTTGCCATGGGCTACCGTGTGTGGCCAGCAGCCAGCGTGAGCGGCCAGCAGCCAATGTGAGCGGCCGTCCAGAAGCCGGCGACTGATCTGCCTGGCCCAGGAAGAGCGTAATGATGGTGCCAACTTGGGCCAGTGAAGCAACGTCCTCCACAACTAGACTGAAGAACAAAACGACAGCAACTTGTCTGTTCCCCTTCCCCCAGTTCCCCAGCGCTGTTCCCATCCCCCCAATTCCCCAATAAAAATCTTAAAAAAAAAGGAGTAGGCTCTCTCCCCTGCCATTTTTAACTTCATACAACAACAGAGGCTCTCTGGTGAGCCTCCAGAGTAGAAAGCTCACTGGAACTCTTCTGGAATGAAATATGTCTTGAATATTCAAGGACAGTAAAAATCCTAAGCTGGTTTGTCTTTCTTTATGGGTTTTAATTTTTTTTAAGTGTACAGTTCAGCCTATACGGATGAGAATGTCTTTAAAGATGCATGCATGTGTATGTGTTGTAGGGTGATGATACCACCTTCTAGCTCAGGTAGAGTAACTAACACCCTGTTATAATGCGTCTCACTGGAGCATCACTTTTGGCAAAATTAAGATGCCCCAGAAAAGTTTCACATGACTAAGAAGTATGCAAACTCAATTATATTTAAAATATCTGAGATCACAATATTTAAATGAATTGTATGGTAAGTCTTCTTTTAATCTTATAACTACTCCCTAATTCGTTTGTTTTGAAATTTAATTTCTCATATATTGTTAACACATTTAATCAGAGTTCAAACAACCTGAACAGTAGAGTTCCAAATAACCTGAATTATTTTTGACAGTTCTATACAATGCCATTTTATATTCAAAGTGACCCATTTGGTAGTATGGAATCTTAAAATGCCACATTATGATCACTCTAGTTTTATTGCTAAGCATAGTTTTTTAATGGTGTTTTAGTTCTCCAGGTGTTGCTGGTCCACCTGAATTAGACTCCCCTGGAGTATTTATTAAAATGCAGATTCAACATGTCTTACTCTTTCAGTCAAATGTTAGCTCCAGAAAAGAAATTCAAGTTTTTGTGTAACACCCAGTCCTACTAAATCAGGATCTCTGGGGGCAGGGAGCGGAGCTCTGTACTTTCCACAGGTTCACCAGGTCATTATTCACACCAAGGAGGGGAAACCACTGGCTTAGAGTTTATTTAGTACCTCTAATAACCAAACTATTCAATTAGTGAAAGTGCCACATTCCTGGACAAATCTTGATTCTCAGGCATTTACTGTTTCAGAGGTATGAGTCATTATTGTATTTGTCACAATGTGATCTGACCTATAAACTCAAATGGATTTTTCTGCTTTTCAACCTGCAATCTTCCCCTTTCACCTTTTATAATTAAAACCCAATTTAAAGAAACAATCTACAGGAACTATAAGAGCAAATTTTTAAAGGTTAAAACCATGGGGCACTGTTTGTTCGGGATGGCTCTCCTATTAACATTTCCAGATTAGCTTTTAGTGAAAAGCACACACACAGACATATGCCCTCACTGCTTCAACTTGAAATGCTAGCTGAACATCAGGTACTGGAATAACAATAATCATGAACCCTCCTTCCTTTGTTAATGTAGTCCAGCCTAGCCTCCCACAGTCAGATATTCTACAGAGACGGTTCATAGCCACCGATTATGAATAGGAGTTACTATTCTTAAATGACTTGGAAAATACCTTCCCCTCACCCATGGAGAATCTGAATGTTGGCTTGAGCATTATCTCATCAATCAGAAATATTTCACTAAACGCAGCTACCTGAAACACACAAGGTCACACAGACCCTATATATTCATCTTCCAAGCCACCAAAATGCAATCTTACCCTCCTTTCCTCTCTCCACCCTTTGCTGTTTAAAAATAAAATCAAATTTTGCTTATGACTGGTTTTCTTGCCTCACCACAGGAAGTGGACTGGGTGAGTTCTCACATCACAGGTTTAACAGAGGGCACCAAACGGTGTCTGTGGGATACCTGACCTCCGTTGGAGGGAGCCCTGCCTGCCCAAGAGCTGTGAAGGAACTTTCCCCGGCAGCCTTCCCCTTGTGGGAGGTCAGCCCACGTGAGGCCCCAGCTTTGCTAGGGCTGTTGAGGAGGCTGACTGCGGAATCAGTGACCTAGGCAACAGGCGTCAGACTTGGTCACTCAAAGTGCTGCCTTGTCAAAGACATCCATCTTTAATCCTTTTCCCTCTCTTTGTTTGTCTCTCCCATCCCCACCTCTTCAAAAGAAAAAAAAAAGAGAGAGAGGGAGAGAGAGAAAATATGAAACAAAACAACAACAAATACATCTGACCTTTTTGCTATCCTAAAATATATATTTAAATGAATCATGCTAAAATTCCTTCCCACTGCCTGTCTAGCAATTCCAATTGGGAAGTCATTTAATTCATATTAAAAATATGACCCAAACTTTAGAGTTAGGTTTTTGGGTTCAACAGCGGTGTGTGTAGATCTAAATGAGGATTTGGTTTTTGTTTTGTTTTCTTTCCCCCAGCTTTATTGAGATACAATTGACAAATAAAATTGTATATATTTAAAGTGTACAATGTGATGATTTGATATAAAATGAGGTTTTATGTATAAAGAGTTCAGTGGGTTCCAAAGTAGATTGCATACACTCTGCGGGTGGGTCAAAAAATCCTCTGAAGTATGGGAAAAATGATTTGAACTCTTGCTTCCTATTTATTGTTTATCTAAAATAATAAAAAAGGAATTAAGCATTACAAATTTTCACTGAACAGACAGTCACTGGAGCCATTCTTCAGTGTGAATGTCTAAGGTCATGGTGAGCTATCATGTGGGAGGAGGGCAAGTTCCAAGCAGCAAAGTGTTGATGGTAGGTCATTTGACGTGTGACTGGAATTGTCCTATCTAAACTAAACTAGTCCCCCATAAATGGACAAGAGCTTTGGAAAGACTCCTGTTGAGAAACCACGAATTGCAGATGACCCTAATAATGTAAGCACAAGCCAGCAACAAGAAAATGGAAAAGTCAACACTTCCAAATCTCAAGGTTAGCTTTTTGTCAGCCATATGGTGAAATCGACATTAAAAACAATGACGCCAATGACAATCTAATCATATCTGATAAGTCAGCCAAAATATTCAAAATTATCTACTGGGCTATTTGAAATAAGAATTTATAGCCATTATCTTTTTTTTTTTTTTTTTTTTTTTAGCTGAGCCATCCTGCTACCTGTTGGCAGCTCAGCGGCTGCTCAGCTCGGGCTGGACTTGAACCGCTGTTGCTCAGAGCTCAAACTCTTGAGCAAGCTCTTAACCAACTGAGCCACTCGGCCGGCCCAATAGCCATTATCTTTAATGATAGATTTATGTGAAGTGCATCTTAGTCCTTGAAATTTAGTGTTAGTAATATGAAGATATTAAAAATTATTTCATTTTTATTTAATTTTTAAATTTCCATGTGTGTATGTTTTATGAACAAGTACATAATTTATAAATAAATAAATATACATATTTTAGGAGTAAATATTTCACATATTTTTCCTGATAGGAGTGCAGGATCACTTTGGAGATATCAGGGCTGTTGGTCACAGAGTGTCAAGCTGCCAGGGTTCTCAGAGTTCAGGTAAGATCAGGAGACCTCTATTATACATAGGAAAGTAGATGCCTAGAGAGGAAAGGACCTTAGCCTAAGGTTAACACTGCTATTGGGTTGTCAGAAAAGTCATGACGCATGTTTGCGACACATGGCAGTAGTTCATTTTTGGAAGTACTAGAGTCATTCACATCTATGTTAATGCTATGTCATTTGACAGCTGACAGTTCTAGCTTCATTCTAAAAAAAATTGAGCGATTTGGTTGAGTTTTGGAGATTTTATGACAAGTTGAAGATGGAAGACCAAACTGTGCGTTTTTGCCATATTTTACTGTTTCACTTTCATAAAGGGAAGAACGCGTGTCAAGCTTGTGAAAAGTTGTGTAAAGTTTACGGTGACAATGCTCTACAAGAACGGCAGTGCCAACGATAGTTCACAAAATTCCTTGCTGGTGATTTTGATCTCAACGACGCTCCTCGGTCAGGGAGGCCTACCGAAGTTGATGACGATAAAATAAAGGCATTGATCAAGTCAAACCCACGTTACACGACACGAGAGATTGCAGAAACATTGAACATCCATCATTCAACTGTTCACAACCACCTGAAGAAGCTGGGATACGTAAGCAAGCTCAATATTTGGGTTCCGCATGAACTCAAAGAAGTTCATTTGACAGCGCATATAAATATCTGCAATATGCTCATTAAACGTGAGAAAAATGAAGCGACTGATAACTGGTGATGAGAAGTGGATTGTTTACAACAATGTGTTGTGCAAACAGTCTTGGTCCCAACGTGATGATTCGCCTCAAACGACATCGAAAGCAGACATTCATCAGAGGAAGGTTATGCTCTCAGTGTGGTGCAATTTTAAAGGTGTCATGTTTTTGAGCTCCTACCAAGGAACCAAACAATAAATTTGAATATGTACTTTCGGCAATTGGACAGTTTGAATGAATTCATCATCCAGAAATGTCCAGAGCTTGTTAATTGTCAAGGAGTTGTGTTCCATCACGACAACGCGAGACCACACACAAGTTTGATCACCTGTCAAAAATTATTGGAGCTTGGACGGGATGTGTTGCCACACCCACCATACTCACCTGACCTTGTGCCATCAGATTTCCACTTGTTTCGGTCGCTTCAAAACTCCTTGTGTGGTATAACATTCAATTCAGATGAGGCTGTAAATCAGCACCTTGTTCAGTTTTTTGCAAATAAAGACAGGTCCTTCTATGAATGAGGAATTATGAAGCTCACTGAAAGATGGCAAAAGGTTATCGAACAAAACAGGCAATATATCATTGATTGATCTTTGTTCTTTATATAAATAAATGACCTTTGAAAACCATAGACAATATACGTCATGACTTTTCTGACAACCCAATAGTTAGTAACATCTCCCAGACCAGGAAACTGAGGTTCTAAAGAGTGAGATGGGGCTGGCCGAGTGGCACATTGGTAAAGAGCTGGCTTGGGACACCAGCTCTAAGCAGCAGGGCCCCGGTTTTGATCCCACATTAGGGCCAGTGACACTGTGCCCTCTACTGCTAAGATGGTGAACAACAGCTCAACCTGGAGCTGGGCTGCCATAAGTCGCCAGCAATGGCGTAGGGTGCAGTGAGGCTGCAGTGGGCTGCCATAAAAGCTACCATGAGCGGGTGGCAGCTAGCGTGAGTGGCCGGCAGCCGGCATGAGCTGCCAAGAGCCGCTGTGAGCGGCAGTCCAGTGGCCGGCGACCGATCTGCCTCACCTGGGAAGAACACAATGATAATACCAACATGGGCCAGTGAAGCAACGTCCTCTACAACTAGACTGAAAAACAAAAGGACAGCAACTTGTCTGTTCCCCTTCCCTGATTCCCCAATGCTGTTCCCCTCCCCCAATTCCCCAATGAAATCTTTAAAAAAGAAAGAGTGAGATGACTTGCTCAGGATCACACTATTAGGGATGTAGATTCTTATTCCAGTGCTCTTCTTAATGGGCCTGGTTGCCTTTCTATATAAATATAGAGATATGTAAAGAAGAAGCACTGAGCAAACCCTAGAAAATCAAACTCAATTGAAAATCCTCAGAGTAGAACCCAAATGTCTGTAGTCAGCAAGCTACTGAGACCCAACTATGCCTTTTATACTTACAATAACTCCTGGGTAATAACCTCCAACAGTCACATTTTGGGTCCTGGTGGTTGCAGCAAGGCCCACCGTGAGAATTAACACGGACACCATAAGCAAAGTCACGGTGACATAGATGGAGTTTCGTTTCCTTCGACTGAAGGCTCCTGAAAGTACACAGAGAAACTAAAATTGCTCATTTCTGCTGGAGAAGGGATGGAAAAAATCACTAGGAAGGCTTTCCTTTCCTACTCCAACTGGTAACTGAGGATACCTCTGGGGAGTGGAATTATGGAGAAGAAATGGAGGTTTTGGATTTTTTGTTTGTTTGTTTGTTTTATTTGTTTTGCAGTCATCTGATGCTACATTTACAATAAAAAATATCCAGTTCGAAAATAAACAACAAAAGAAATATTACCAGTTACATAAAAATGAAATACATTTTTGTGCTTTCGGCATTCTATAAAAGATGTGTCATACCCACTTAGTGGAGCGCCTTTTAGGCTAAATTATAAGGCATATGATAAGTGGGAAGTGTATGTGTGGAGATATTAAGTGAAAATATGTTAAAGCCAATGTGCAACTAAGAAGGGCTTTTTTCATAAGCTGGAGGTATGAAATTTCATTTTCACTATAAATACCAGAACAAAACTAGGAACTGGGATTTTTTTCATTTATTTCTGACATTTCTCACTTCATGTATAAATGTTAAAACGGTGTGTTGGCAAGATTTGTCACCTAACAAATGTGTGTAATAAGGTAAGTGTTTGGAGGCCATTAGTCCTCAAAGATATGTATCTGGGGAAGTAGATGGAGAGGATTTTATCTTATATACATTTAAGCTTATGTGAGGGTGACATAAATATAGATGAAACCCATTCTCCTAAACAGTGATTATCAGGCATGATAGTGCAAACCAATATATTTTTTTGGAAAACAGGCTTATTAAGTTAGATTAAAAAGATGGTGTCTAGACTCGCTTTTCAATTTATTTTTTTTAAAGGAATTGAGCACCGCTGCACACTCTGCATGCATTTCTCTGACCTGGAGAATGGGCTCTCAACAGGAAATACCAGGGACCAGTTACCCTATGAGAGTCCAGTTCTCTAGTGGGGAGGATGAAGCAGTGGGGAGCCTTCTGATGGGGTCACCCACACAGTAGCTTGACTATCATTTATGGGCTTAAAGCGGTCACTTGGGTCTGTTCATAGGACCCTGTTATTCTGGGAGGCCTCCCTGCAGCCTCAGGAAGCAGCTGCTGATTGAAGCCACCCAGACTGCACCACTGGGAGGGGAGAGAGGATGAAGGAAGGAGGAGGGAGGGAGAAAACCAGCAGGACCCAGGAGGCCTGGTGATGGCGAGAGGGAAAGACTGTGGCTGGCCCTGCAACCCCCAGCAGATATCCCTTCATACAGGGAAGAAAAGCGTTAGGAGTGCCACCCTAAATTAGCCCCACCATCCATCCTGTCTTTCCCAGTGTGGTCACTGCTAGACTCCAGGGAGGTGGAAGGGGCTGGCGGTTTCCCCCGACATCATCCTCTGAAGTGAGGGACATAACTCATCAGGGTCACATTTTTCTAGTTAAAGTTTATTGGGGTGACAATGGTTAGTAAAGTCACATAGCTTTCAGGTGTACAATTCTGTAATACATCATCTATCTATCACATTATGTGTTCACCACCCAGAGTCAGTTCTCCTTCCATCACCATATATTTAATATCAAGGTCATTTATAAAAGGATACTAGTTTAAGACTATTTTACATTGAAATGTGTAAGTGGCACGACTGTTTATAAGCACACACATTCTAAAGGGCCATATCAAACTCTGGGAGGAGAAGAAAAAAGAATTGGAAAATGAGACTTCCCTGTAGTGGGCCTGAGTCCAGCCTTCATGGGAAAACAGAAAGGACCACTGGAGACACCTGTGACATCAGGGACCTTTGTGTGAGAGGGCTATTTGTGATGCAAATGATGAGGTGACAAGTGGTAAACAGGATGAGCGAGCCAGGGAGAAGTGGACTGCCAGTGGTGGGGGCAGGGGGAAAGATTTATTTCATCTATTTGCCTGAAGGTTAGTTATCCTTCCTCTACATTTCGAGGGCCCCTAAACCAGGGTCCCTAAGTCCATTTGAAGATAGACGCTTCTTAGTGAATCTGAGAGTTGGGTCCACAGAGGGGCTCTAACCTAAATTTAACCATCATCGTTTCCCGCGTATCCTGTTTGCTTTTCTCTTTTGTGGCTCACACCCTCTCTGCCACATACTGGCAAATGTGAGTGAGCGAACATCTGGATACATCAATGGCATCTTTTGACACATGAAAGTGTCTCAACATCTCATACGGAAAACATGTAACTTCAGTGACTAAAATGAGGAAGTATGTGTGTGCACGGTGTTTCTAATTGTTTTGTCTCACTCGCCTGCTCCTTCCCCGCCAACCAGATTTTGATCCTATTCACAGCTCTTGGGTCTCCTTTGCAAATATCACTCTAACTCTTAAAAGCACAGGAGCCAAGTCAGAAAAGTGACTCAGCAAACCACATGGTGTCATTTGAAAATCTATATAGTTTTTCCTGCTTTAGAACCTGAATTGAAAATCTAGTCAGTTGAGAGACCCAGGCAAAGATCCTACAGCTGCACTGGGAACTTGCCTCTAGATAGGATTTGCTTTGGGTAAAACTCCTAAGAAAACTCTCCAATCACTAGGTTGAATATATCTATTCTCTGTCCTCTCACACCCTCCCCCAAGTCTCCCCTTATTCTACACTGTAAGGACCATACTCGTGTAAAATGAAGTTATTTCTAGTTGCACTTGGTGAATGAACCATTTTAAGGAACACTGGGGTGAATCTTTTTGAAAATCAAAGAATCACCCCTCCATTTATCTTTGTGTCAATTTGACTTAAAAGTCACATTTACTTAGAGCAAGACAAGCCTGTTCTCTCAAGGTGTGGCCCAGGTTCCTGAAAGGCAGTTAATTGTGTCTGCTTAGGATATTTTCCTGAGCAGTTGTTTCATTTTAGAAGGGAAAAGTAGAGCCCTGCTCTTATTAGGGTACAATTTTGGACCTGCCTTAGATGTTCCTATAAACACAGGAACACCTGATTCCTATTTGTTTAGTAAATCAGCATATCAAAAAACTTCGGACACCATGGTGTACTTAAACAAAACAGCAGTACCTCTCACAGTGTTTGATACCTAGTGAGCAGTCAATACTTTTTTAATAAACCAGAGGTAACCTCAGAATTGCTTCCCTTCTAATCAAAAAGGCCACGTGCGTGTGTGTGTGTGTGTGTGAGTGTGTGTGTGTGTGTGTGTAAATAAATATGCACTACGTTCATAGAATTGATTTTTATAAAATAAGTTACACCTGAGGGCTACCTAGAAATAAAAGCCTGCTGGCCAACTAGTGTCACAATCCAATGTCTCTCACTAGCCTGCCTACTTGGCACCTGGTATATTTCTGTTTCAACAACCACCACCACCCCTGCAACCAACAGTGGTGGGAGTTTGAAATCCCATCATTGGCATTGCCTGCCCCCCTCCACCCTCAGCAGCCTCCCTGCAGAACTACAGCATCCCTCCCTCTCTGCAGTGCCCCCCCCCATATTCGTGACAACCAGGATGCTCAGCTCTAGAAGTGCCCAATGATTTGCTTTCTTCAGCCTTCCAAATACAGCCAATTTCTCCATCCTCCCGGTTTCCCCTTTGGTCAGAGATTCCCCACCCCTGCACAGCGGTCTTTGAATCTCGGTCCCTCCCTTCCTCTGAAACCTGCTCAAAACTCACATCCTCCAAGAATTTTTCTTAACCAAGCTCACTCTACTGGAATCACTCATTATTTCACGTTCCTAGGTAACTTACTCAATAAGTATATTAACTGCTACAACTATAATTGTAATTGTGGGTATGTCCACAACCCATCTGATGCCCACCAGGTTCAGGATTAAGTATCGGACAGGAACCAAGGTGTGGGTTGCCAGCAGGTAGGATGACTGTCTCTACTCACATGTGTTTCACTTTCTACATGTTCTCCGTTACCCCCTTGATTATAGGCTGTGTAATCCAAATGCAGTGAGGCTGAGGGCCCAACATCTGATCCTGTGCACTAAGTTGTTGATGCCTAATTCTTGGGGCTGATCTTTTGAACTGATTAGGGTTTGCTTATCTGAGTCAGTTTTGCCACACAGGGAGGGTCTCAGGAAGTCTCAGCTTTGAGCATCTCTAGAAACTCCCCACACAAGAGACTCAAGGAATTGTCGATCTTCCAAACATTTCCTCAAAGGTACTGAAATCCCACCCTAGTCCCCTTTTGGTAATTTTTTTGACTGGAGACACCCGAGTCTACCGTGAACTACAAATGTGTCATTTGGGAGGGAAGAAGTGCTTTGATGTAAGCAGAGGCACCTTAGCGCCTGGGGGCGGTTTTGCCAAAAGGGGGAGGGTGCTGGGAAGGGATGAAGGGACACTGGAGACAAATTACCATCTTTCTATTGCCAAAAGCCTGCTCTGTTCCAATACTTGGACTAAACGCTCATGCCCAAGCAGCCAGTAAGCATAAAGGGCAGGCACCTGGGTGCAGTGTATCTGTTTTAAATTTTATTGTTTTGGCTGTGGTGTGTCTTGCCTTTAGAGGGAACCCCCTCAGAAATGCTGCCCTTGGAGGCTGAAACACTAACCCACCCACCTCCACTTCCACTCCCCCATGCAAGGGAAGGTGGTCTTGCCAGAGCTGTTAAATGCGAGTCTCAGCTAGCTCCTAAGTTGCCTAGATGCTGATTCAGGCCTCGGCTGTGCAGGACTAGCGCCAGGGAACTCCGGAGACATTCCCTTGTCCAAAGTGTGGAAACCCAGGGTTACCACTCCGCTCAGGAATTTGCTCGTGCCCTAGGTCTGCGGACTTCTAAAGCGGGGTGCGTGGAGCGGGCTCCCGCTATAAGGGATCTCTGATTCTTCTCGCGCAATGTCTGAACGAAGCCAACCCAGCTTCTTGTTGCGCGGACCTTTCTGGAAACGCAGGATTGGCTGAGGGCCCTTGCGAGCCCAAGAAAGAACTGTCTTCATCTTGTTGCTCAACAAACAGAGCAGTTTGCCAAGTAACAACGTTTGAGGCCTCAGGCCACTAACCTGCCCACTTCCCCGCAGGGGGATGGTCTGGCGCTGGGAGACAGGTTTGCAGGTAATTGTGGTGGCTGCGGGTATGGTGCTGCAGAACCCTTGCACTCTTCTCCCCAGCCCTCCAGCGAAGCAGCCTGACATCGGGGAGCCAGGGCAGCATTGGCGCCACAGCTGGCCAAGGTGAGAAGTGCATTGTGTGTGCGTGTATGTTTGGGAGAGAGCTGGGGGGTGTCTGGTACTGCTGGGTTCTAGATTCGATCTCGAGTCCTTGGCTTCATTTGTTGCAAAAAAAGAGCAAATTCTTATTCTGAATATGCAAAACATTAAAAATACGGATCTTCCCACCATCTAGGAGACTATACTTTCTGGGGCCCCTCCCGTGAACAAATTCTGTTTAAACCGAGTATTTTGCCGGGAGTAGGGAGCTCGCAGAGGGAGTGCAATCCTCTGTTCCCGCAAAAATTTCAGAGAAGACCTGAGCAGACAAGGATGGCAAGAATTCAGACAGAGGGATTTTGCAGAACGTAAAGTATGTTGGAAAGAGAGAATTCGATTTGGTTAAGTGTATCCGAGGCGAATGTTAACATTAGGTGGGATAATGGCTTGACAATCTGTTTCGCTCTCCTGTATTCCAAATTAATTTATCTGCCCAGTGAAGTCATAGGGCTTGGGAAGGTTCATAACAGCTGACAGGGACTGGGTTCACGTTTTGTTTGTAACTACCAGAAAGCAGCTTCAAGGGGCAACCAAGTTGGTACCTGGAGGTAGTTGTCCTCCAGTTTTTTTTTTGGTTTGTTTTTTTTTTAAGCTGAGCCATCCTGCCACCGGTTGGCAGCTCAGCGGCTGCTCAGCTCAGGCCGGGAATCAAACCTGCTGTTGCTCAGATCTCAAACTCTTGAGCAAGCTCTTAACCAACTGAGCCACTCAGCCGGCCCTGTCCTCCAGTTTTGATGAGGAAATGTGTTGAACCAACTCAGGCTAGTGGGTACCCCCTCCCCCTCCATTTCCCCCAGAGAGGGAAAGCGCGACTTCAGAAAATGAGCGGGCTCCCTCTGGCTCTTTCTTTCTCTGGTTCTCACTCGTCCCCCCTCTCCTTTTCTTCCACACTCACGCACATTACATTCCGTGCATTTGGAGCAAAATAAGAATCAAATTCTAGGAATATTGATCCCGCCACTGCAGACGGCAGGGCTGGGCTGTCTCCAGTGATTCCAGAAGAATTCCCCTCCCGCCAGCCCGCCTTCTTTCTTCTCCCACCTGCCCATCCCCCAGGGCTGCGCAAACACCCCCATCAGCGAGGTGCAAGTCGCTCCCGGCCTCCGCAGCAGCTCTGAAATTCAGGGCAGCTTCGACAGAGTTGGGAGGAGGCGAGGACCTTGCGTCTTCTAATCATTGTTAGTGGTGAGCTCTTAAAAGTGACAACGACTTTGCAAAGAGGGAGCGTTAAAAGGAAAGCGAAAGCGCAGGTTGCAGGGAAGTGTTTCGATCCCCAGACAGCTGGGATTTACCACCGGCTGCAAGTCTGTCGATACACGCACACAAACACGTATACACCCGCACTCCGGGCAGCAGACTGCAAAGCAAGCTGGGCGCTCCAACCTCGGCTTGTCGCCCCCACACCAGCTTTCACCATGGCCACTCCCTGGAGCTCCGGTCCACCACCCAGACGTTGGGGCGCGCGGATCCTCTTCCCCAACCTTCCTTCCCGCTTCCGGGTCTCCCGGTGCTCAGGGCGTTCACAATCCAGAGGGCAGCTCACTCACCCCTTGATGCCTCCGCCCCTAGGAAGAGCGGCTAGACTTACCCATAGAATCCTGCAGAGACATGTCGCTGGACCGCTGCTGAGTCAGGGACTGATGCATGGTGAAAGCTGCCCTGGCCACTGAAGCTGCTTCACGCGCCCCAGGCTCAGGGCGCCCCGCAGAGCATCTTACTCCGCGGCTGCCGCTCCGGGTCTCTCTCCGAGCTAAGAGAGATTGCTTCTGGTTGCCAGTTGCAGCCCAAGTGCCGCCCCCCTCCTCCCTTCTCCTCTTTTCCCTCCCTCCTCTTCTTCCTCCCTCTGCTCTGGGTGGCAGCAGCATTGGCGGTCTGAGCACCAGCTTGCGCTTGCGCAAGCATACCCCCCCACACATCTCGGCACCCCAATCCTAGTTATTCACCTTCTAGCCTCCCAAGCCAGACGGAGCCGTTTTAGCCCTTGGAGCCAGGGCAACACAGAGAAAGAGGGAGAAGCTACAGCCTGGGACCAACCTGCCTTCTCTGTAGTTTGGAGAGAGGGTCGTGGGCAAGCATCCTGTTCTTGGATTTATAACTGGCGAGGGGGTAGAGTCAGAGTCTCCGAGCTGAGGAACACACACACAAACACACGCCCACACGCGCACACACACACGCACACGCACACATTCATGCAGGTTTGGTCTTAGTGCTTCCAGAATGACATAATGAAGATGGAGATGACCCAGAGAAGGGCCTCTCTATAAACAAGGGGATAGGGCCTAAAACAAGGATGGAGGGAGCTCCCATATGTAGATAGATTAAACAAATGCAGACTCTTTAGTCTAGAAAAATGAAGGCTGGGAAGAGATGTGACCAGAGTATATAAAAGTATGCAGAGATGGACAGAAGGAACACAGTTTTATTCACCAGATCTGATTATTCTAGAACCAACAGCCCCCTAAGGGCTAGAAGGATATTCAGCTAAACAAATCTGACTGCATCAGTGCCCAAGTTTGTGCTTTTGTTCCAAGTGCTCTTTTATGTCAAATATCTCATTTTCTCATCTTAGCAGCCATGCAAGTCTGGAAGAGGAGGTGTCAAGAACCACATTTTACAAATAAAAAACCTGAGTCTCAGAAAGGATGAAAGTTTCCTGTAGTGACCCAGCTAATAAGTGGCAGAGATGGGATTTGAACCTAAATCTACTGGACGCCCAGGTCAGTGCTCTTCCTGCTATGGCAGCTGAAAAGAAATATTACTATATATACCACATTGAAAACCTAAGGAATTCATTAGCCCCAAGAGGTGCTACAGAATCAAAACACAAGTAGCTTTGGAAAGAGTGAAAAAGTCCTGGCTGACAGATCCACTGTGGATTGCTAAGGGAAACTGGGGATGAGGTGGGAATATGCTTGATCTTGGAGGACAACAAGTCTTTCTCTAACCCTGTCCTTCCAGATCCTATTAGGATATTGGGCTGGAAACATTATGTTATTGGCCCAGAAGTATGGTTCTAATGTCCTCAAAACAGTAGCAGAACAGGATGAGGCCTCTTTGGAGTGCCCCAAGACATCTTCCTGGTGGCCAAGGGAGATGAAAGGTGAGGAAGAGGATAGCAGTGGTCTCCAGCTCCTGGAAATTCAGCCCTGTGGGCCCGGCATCCCAGGGAATTGATCTGTTTGAAGGCACCCATTCTGTCCCAGTGAGAGTTCCCAGGTTCCACTTGCCAGGTATCTTTCCAGCAGCCTCTCCCTGATGATTGCTGCAATCCTCTCTCCATTCTCGTCCCTACCCCCAAAACCCCACCTCAGGATCAAGTATAAAACTTTTCTGAGAGTTGATGGGATGAAAAAGAGTACTTGGTTTTCCACAGCTTTGTTTTGCTAATCTATTTTTTTT
>NW_017732808.1:3248-7740 GCF_001890085.2 Hipposideros armiger | reverse complement strand
GTCGCCGGTGACTCACAGCAGCCCAGCTCCAGGTTGAGCTGTTGTTCAGCATCTTAGCTGTGGAGGGCAATGTCACTGGCCCTCATATGTGGGATCCGAACCGGGGCCCTCTGGCATCTCAAGCCAGTTCTTAACCATTGCGCCACTCGACGGGCCCGGTCTTTTCACTTTTGAGAGAAGAACATTGACACAGAGTGCATATATAATTTGACCTTTATAATCAAAGTCATAAACTAGTGAGGTGCCCTTAATGGGGGTGAGCCTTGCTTTATGCAACATCTGTATTCCTGAAATCTATGTGAAAATTAAACATTAATCTAGAAAGTGCTAGAGGAGTTGGCTATTTTAAAGAATTGCATATTGTATATTTCCTTTGGACTATCTCTTGAGGTACCCTATGGGACTTGGAACACAGCAGACTTTCTGTCAAGTTAAAAATGACTTTGAGACCATTAGCAGTGACAATAGCAGCAGCTCAGGGAGTAGTAGCAGTCTTCTCCCCAGAGGTGGTATGCTTGTTTGGACAGAAGAGCTGGGATAAGGGGAGGGACTAGAATGGGAACTTGGAAAAAAACACATTTCAACCAAGCCTAGATCAAAGACCACTTTTCATCAAAAAAAAAAAAAGAAAAAGAAAGAAAGAAATAAAAACATTTTATTTTAACTCAGATTAAGCTGGACAATTAAAAAGCAGAGGCAACTTTTCATGAACTCCATTCTGATTTTCTTCAAAACACATGTGGATTTGATACATTAATAGACTCATAGTAAAATTGACCAATAAATATGCCACCTAAATGAAAGAACAGGTCTTTTATACCAGTGAAGCTACTATAAAAAGGTTTGGTTAGCTTCTGATAAAAAATAAATTATTAAAGTGACAACATAAATCCCTTTCAGTGTAAGCTTAATCAAGCATACAATGTTGCTCTAGGTAAGACACTTTTATAGCACAAAGAAATGTTTGTCAATGGGGCTGCAGCCTGCTTCTCTCTATCTTCTTCAAGCTAAGGGTGAGAGCATTCCGTAGAAGCCTTCATTCAGATCACTAGAAAAATGCCAGATGGTGTTCAACATTCACCCTAGGAATAGCCATAGCTTTCTATCACCTCCTTATCTGGGTGATTAATTTGACTAGTTAAATTACCATAGTGCCTTCCTGATTCTAAATTTGGGACTGTGGGCCAGAGGGATCATATCTACATGGGTACATACACATACATGCATGTTTTAAATGGTGGCCACACAACTATTCACAAATGCACACACACACACACACACACACACACACGTGCATCCCAGCCATTCTCTCTCCACCCTGGTTATCACCATCCATCTCTCAGCTCCCAGACTTGAGTTGACCAAGGATATAAAGGAAGCTTCAGAATAATAGAGAAACTCAGAGTCCAAACATCCCTAATTGAGGTTGGAGTTGTACCCACTGGACTATTTTAGGTCAATACCTAGTACCCAGTATTCTCACCACAAGCAGCTGAAACTTCACTGGTGAGAAACATGGTTGATGGTGTGATTTCACCCACAAAGCTTGACTGGTTCCCATTATCAGCTGGTCATTTGCTTTGGGTACCAGGAAAATCAACACAGCACCAGGGAAAAAAACTGGTAATTCACTTTGTTATTGTTTTCTTCCTATTCTGTGACCTGCTTCAGTTACCAAACACTATATCATAAGTGTTTTCCAATACCAATAAGAAATTTTTGATAACTTGATTTTAAATGGATGGAACGTCATCTATTTACTATTCCCTATTATCGAATATTTTAAAGGTTTTTCATTTTTCAACATTATAAATAACACAATGAGCTAAATCTTCGCATCTTTATTACCATAGTATACAATATTATGGTGGAATTATTTATTTAAAAAATTCAAATATATTTTTTCTAATTCAAACATTTTTTTAACATATATACAGCCTTAAGTGTACATATTGATATATTTTTTTACAGTATACCCATCCTTTTAACTACCAGCCAGATCAAGGTGTTGAACCTTTCCAACAACCCAGATGGCTCCTTTGAGCACACTTCCCAGGCAATTACCCTACTAGAGATAACCACTGTTCTGCTTTTTATCATCAAGTCTGAATTTTTTTAAGGCTTTAATACACATTGCTATATTGTACTCCAAAACGTTTGTAGCAAAGTGCATTCCTATCATCAGCATTTGAAAGTGTCTGGGTCCTCACATCCTCTTGGCTTTATCTTGCAAAGTAGATATTTTAGCACTTAAGACACACCTGGTTACAGCCAGTGACGGGAAGGGCCAATCAAGAAGCAGCATTGGAGTTCAACTGGGCACTAAGCAGCCAATGGGAACCACAGATATAGGAGCCAGAGGCTGAGGGCAGTCCCAGCAGGCAGGCAACACTGAATCACAGTCCACAAGTTCCTTAGAGACCTCTAACTGCTCAGTTGTTTTCATTGTTTTATTCATTATTGTTCTCTGTTGCACATTCCCAAAGTCTACTTTGTATGCATCTTTCAAAATTTCTGTAATGATCACTTAGTAATGCCTGGCACATAATAGGCACTCAAAATACTTGTTCAATATATGGCACTTTTAACCTATTGCTTTTTTCTGCTTACTGAAATAAAACATGACACTGTAAAAATTCCCCAAACTACAGAGGTGCACGTTGCAGCAAATTGCCCTCTCCCGAACAATTTTCCTCCCCAGAGATAACAACAGTTTTCCAGGTTGGGATGCATTATTCCTGACTCTTTTCCCTCCATGCATACTCTTACGTTTGTTTGTTTATTTGTTTTGAGAGTTAAATACTCTTTTTTTAAAGTAAACTTTCTCAATAATCAAATATATTTTTTGTTAAGCATTGTAAGTTGCGTGTTGTAGCTTTTAAATACATCACTTCAAAGTTCATCTTCAATCAATCAAACCCAACAATAGTTCATTCTTGCAAAATAAAACTCCATTCAACTTATATTATGATGCTGACTTAGCTCTTACGGGCAGGGGATGAAAATTATATCTCGTTTCTGATCACTAATGGGTGACAAAAAGCATCAGGACAATTACATGAAAATGAATATAAAGAAATTATTCTTATTTTAAAGTACATGGGGAACATTAACAAAAACATCAAAATTATAAAGGTATGAATACTTCTAGTAAATTATTGATAGGCAAATTCAGAAGAACAATCTCTTTCTTACTACAGAGAGGAGGTAATTTCTTTTTTTATTCTTTTTTTCACAGAATTTCACATTTTCCTAATTTGAAGGCAGCAGAGAACAATAATGCATGTGGCAATGAATACACTAGGGCAATCTTGATATTCAAAAAGGCTAGATAATGCTTTTTTGGATTTTAGAATAAATGTAATGGGTTAATAATCCCAAATGTTAAGGTTAGAGTGAGATCAGTTAATGGGTAAACATAATTACATATTTTATATGTCAACTATTGAAGCAAAAATCTATACAGAAAAATTCACCATATGGTTTACATTTTAATCAGGAAAAAAGGGCAGGAGATGAATGTGAATGACTTTAAGCCCACAGGAATGTGTTGGGGGTGATCACTAGAGGAGGTCTCACAGTTTGGATGTCTTGGTTTACCTGCAAGAGATGGCTGGTGGTGGGGATAGGATTCAGTTAAGCTGTAACTGCCCTGTTTCCTTCCTCTAATTAATTACAGAGCTCAGTAATCCTTTTCCTTTATTCCCATCAAATAACATTCATTAAACACCTAATTAGATGTGTCATTGTCACAGGCAGTGGGTGTGAGTGTATCCAACTGCCTGGTTCAAGTTTGGACTGGAGAGGATTTGTGTTCAGTAGTTTCTGGGAAATCAGTAGATTTGTTCCCAGTTCAAACTTCTCCACAGACTTTAAAAATGTTTGTACTTTGTGACACTGTAATTCCACTTCTTGGAATTTGTGCTAAGGAAAGAAATCTGAACTAAGATTTATTTGCAAGGATGTCCATGGCAATGCTATTTATAATAAGGAGAAAAATTGAAAAAAACCCTGAAATGCTTGAAATTAGGGGAATGATTAACTAGTTGACACCACAATCATAAGATGCATATATTGGGTTGTTGGAAAAGTCATGACGCATTTTTGCAATGAAAAACATAGAAAAAATACGTCATGACTTTTCTGACAACCCAATATTATACAGCTATTACAACTGTGTTTTCAAATGGTAAGGATACAGAAATATCCATAATCATGAGTGAAAAAGCAGGTTAAGAATTGCATATATAGTTTGATCCCAATTTTGTTTAAATTTGCATATGCATGCAGAAAAAAATGACTCGAAGGAAATTCATTAAAATATTTATTGTAGGGCCGGCCGAGTGGCGCGATGGTTAAGAACTGGCTTGGGATGGATGCCAGAGGGCCCTGGTTCCGATCCCACATATGAGGGCCAGTGACACTGCCCTCTACAGCTAAGATGCTGAACAACAGCTCAACCTGGAGCTGGGTTGCCATGAGTCGCTGGCGA
>NW_017732808.1:0-2683 GCF_001890085.2 Hipposideros armiger | reverse complement strand
ACACACACACACACACACACACACACACACACACACACAGCTCTGCTTTCAGTCTTACTTGCGTGAGTGCAAGTTCCAGGCAATATGTCAGTTCTCTCAAGGGAATTTGTACTTCTCTTTCACTGTGTGATTAAAGCTTGTTTGTGCTGGCAGGTGGACGTGTAGTTTTTCTGGTACAGCTCTGTCTATGCCCCTGAAATCACACTGGTAGAGGGAAATAGCTTTCTGGGAAACTGACCTGTCTGGGAAGATAAAGAAATGCTGCCTCAGGGGGATGGAGGGAATTTGAGGGAAAGACAGAATAGAGAAAGGGATAAAATGAGCAACTTTATTAGGGAGGATTCCTTTGGTTAGGTTGTATTTTTAATGTCTTACTGTTTAAAAGAAATACCAGCACTGCAGTTCAATTGGACTTGTAAGAAGTCCTATTGAAAGTGAAATGCACCTAACTCCATGCTTGCCTCTCAGTTCTGCCCAGGAACCCAGAATCCTGCTATAACGAGGAGGGGATTGTTCAATAAAGGCTGCTGTCCTTTAACAGCCAACGACCACAAAAGTGAATTATGCACCTAAATTTCAAACAATACATAAGTATGTAAATTAAAAAGTGAAAATATTCCCCTCCCCAATCTCACTCTTCAGAGGTAACCTCTATTAAAAATCTGGTGTATATTTTCCCAGACGTTTCCATTTTTCCTGCGCATATACAATAAGTAACTACATATACACTGTTACACATATAGATAGTGAACAAAAATGAAACCAAACTATAAATATTATCCTGTAACTTACCTTTTATTTTTAAGTTTTTTTTATTTTTTAATTATTTTTTATTGTGAAATACACATTTTTTAAAAATTATTTTTTATTGTGAAATACACATTTTTTAGAATTAATTTCAGCTGTACAGCACAGTGCAATAGTTATACTTTTTACCCCTTGAGGTGACAACCCACCTCCCCCAATCCGCCGCCCCACTTCCCCCCAATATCAAACATATCTATTACAATTCCCTTGACTCCACTCCCACACTATACTCCACGTCCCATGACTCACTCTCTCTCTCTCTCTCTCTCTCTCTCTCTATATATATATATATATATAAATATATATTCACTTATAGTTGACATACAATATTATACAACATCAGCTTCAGATGTACAGTGCAGTGATTAAGCCTCTACCTCATCCATGATGCAGTCTTCCTAGCAAGACATGTGACCATCTGACAGCCTACAAAATATTTACAACGTTATTCCTCGAACTGTCTCTCATATCCCTGGGGCAATACTGTAGTTAACTATTAATGTTGACTAATCCCTTCCCCTTCTCCCTCATCCCCACGCCCTCCCAACTAGCAACCATCAGTTGTTCCTCTATATCTCTGAGACCACTTCTGTTCATTTTGCTCGTTCATTCAGTTTTTTAGATTCCACATATAAGTGAAATCATATGGTATTTGTCTTTCTCCGACTGACTTATGTCACTTAACATAATAGTCTCTAGATCCATCCATATAGTCGCAAATGGTACAATTTCATTCCTCTTTATAGCGTAGTAATACTCCATTGTATAAATGTACCACAGTTTCTTCATCCAGTCGTCTACTGATGGGCATTTTGGTTGTTTCAAAGTCTTGGCTGTTGTGAATAGTGCTGCAATAAATATAGAGGTGCATATATTTTTTCAAATTAGCGTCTTGGGTTTCTCTGGATAGATACCCAAGAGTGGAATTGCTGGGTCATAGGTAGTTCCATTTCCAGTTTTTTGAGATACCTCCATACTGATTTCCATAATGGCTGCACCAATCTGCAGTCCCACTAACAGTGTACCAGGGTTCGCTTTTCTCTACAGCCTCATCAGCACTAGTTGTTTGTTTTTGGTTTTTTTTTAATTTGAAAAGTAGAATCACAATTTATTCCATTTGTCTTAGACTTCCTATGTAATTATCTTTATTGACAACCTCATTTATTTTTAAACATATACTCATTTACAACTTGATACACATGACAGAGGTATTAATATATTTAGATGCCATGTGCCAACTGCTATAACAAAACCATTCCAAAATCTCAATGACTTAATATAATAAGGTGGTATTTTCTGCCTTGTGCCATAGGCAATTTTGGATCAGTTGGGTTAGGAAAGGCTATGCTCCATATAGTCATTTAGGGACCAGGGAAGTTTCACCTACGGCTACATCATCCTCTAAGGCAGTGGGTCTCAACCTTCCTAATGCCGTGACCCCTTAATACAGTTCCTCATATTGTGGTGACCCCCAACCATAAAATTATTTTCGTTGCTACTCTGTAACTGTAATTTTGCTACTGTTATGAATTGTAATGTAAATATCTGATATAAAGGATGTACTTTCATTGTTACAAATTGAACATAATTAAAGCATAGTGATTTATCACAAAAACAATATGTAATTATATATTTTGAAATATTTATTTCTAATTACAAATAAATGAAATTTTGTCTCGAAGCCGGGTACTCATATGTGGGTGTATCTGCACGTGGGCAGACCCACCTGGAGACGGATAGAGGAGCGGTGTTTCAGTTACTAAGACCATCGAAAATATGTGTTTTCCGATGCTCTTAGGCGACCCCTGTGAAAGGGTCGTTCGACCCCCAAAGGGATCACAACCCACAGGTTGAGAACCGCTGCTCTAAGGTTTTT
>NW_017732807.1:212021-215773 GCF_001890085.2 Hipposideros armiger | reverse complement strand
CATATATATGTTACCTTCAATAAGATCTGAACTCCTTAAGGTAAGAAATTACTAATTTCTCTTTTGTATCTATCCATCACTTAGTGCAAATCTTTCCATATAATGAGCTCCCAATGAAACACAATATAGATTGTGTTCTTACATAAGCTCTTTACATTAGAATTGAATCTAATACTTAGGACAAACAAATTGCATGATGGTTTACATTATATAGATAGTCAAATAACTGAACTCTAGGATATTGAGCAATTGATATACTAAAGAAAAGCAGGGCATTTTAAAAAAGAAAGAATCTAGGGGAAAGAACTCTCTATATATCACTAAATTATTATCTTTTCTATAAAAATGTATTCCAGCCATCTCTCCAGTGGATGCATTGTGATTTCTCCTGGCTAGAATTGGCAGTGCCCTTTTATTTACTTCTCTTACTTCTCATTTAAATATCATGCACTAGACTATCATTCCTGATTTTACTACATTTTACTGCCTCTGGGCTTCTTTTCAACTCATTTAAAAGGCATTATGCTTTGATAATGGACTGTCTGAAGATGGAATTAAATTATAATTTTCTTAAACTTCAATTTAATCAATGCCAGAGGCTACCTAGGGATATACAGTTTCTCATGAAAAGTTCTACTCTAGTTGAACTCTTTATATATTGCTCTTTATTAGAAAGTTTTCAGATTGTATATATTATACATGAATATGTGTGAATAGATATGTAAATATATTTACAAAAGTAATTTCCATCATTATAACTAATTAGCATTAAGATATGTCTTTGAATTCATTTGACTTTATTTATAGGATGAACTTATAAGAAAGAAGCAATTTTTAGCAGTGAGAACACAGGCCTTGGGATTTGGCAGATCTAGCTTTGAATTCTTAGTCGTCTTTTTTTAGCTATATAACCTTGGTGACATTACTGAACTTCTCTGAATTACCCATCTGGAAAATGATGATGACAAACCCTATGACTAAGGTCTGAATTAGATAACATTGTAAATCACTATCTTTCAAAAACATTAGTATTCCCCCTAGGGAAAAATGAGAGAAGCTACTAGTATAAATATAGATCCTGTTTGGTTATTTTTTTTCTCTATAGCATACACGACAACCAAAAGAAAATGACATGTTTGCCCAGCAACTTAATCAACTTATGAGTAACATAAAGAAAAATAAATAAATAACCTAAGCTTCAGTGAGAATTTCTAAATGAGTGATAGATTTTCTGGTAAAATTATAATTAACTATGAATTTAATAATGGATTTAGCAATTATGTTCATTTCTAAAGATATAAAGGTATATATTGCTTGATAGATTTAGCATAGGTTTAAAACAAATATAAAAGAACAACTTAGTATTTCTGAAATATCCAAAGTGAAGCCTATTTCCCCTCAAGTCTCTGACTTCTCAGTTCATTCCTATTTGGTAATGATGACACCACCTACCAAATGATTGCTCAAGCCATGTATCTTGGATTAATTTTTGACATTTCTATTTCCTTTACCATGCCATATTCAATATCATCTTAAGACTTTAGTTCTCTAAGTATATATCTTGAAAATGTCATTCATTCTGCATACCCACTACCATTATAATGGTACAAGTCACTGTCATCTCTCATTTGAACTATTACATCAGTCTCTTATATTAGGTATTGGCTGCAACAACAGAAACACCCTAAGTAACTATTGCTTTAAAAAGTTAGTTGTTTCCTTCCTAAGATAAAAGAAGTGTAAAAAGTAATCCAGAGCTGTCATGATGGTTCTCCGAAGCTGTCAGAGAACCTTCCCGATCACCATGTAGGTGGGATTCTCAAGCTCTTGGTCCAGGATGACTGCCAGAGCCCCAGCTCTCACAAGCAGCGACGTGTAGGGAAGAGGGCAGAAGGGTGTGCTCCCTTCTCTTTAAAGGGACTACCTGAAAGTATATATGAAAAGTCAATTTGCATAATATTGGTCAGAAATGAGTCCCATGGCCCACAAGTTACAAGGAAGATTGGAAGATATCTTTAAGTCAATGTGGCCAGCTAACAGTTGGGGAACCGTTTCTATCTAGTTCTTGTCTACCGCTCTACATAATGTCGNTCCATCTTATGGCAGAGTAATATTTCATTATATATATGTACCACATCTCTTTTATCTAATTGTGTATGGAAGGACATTTTGGTTGTTTTCATGTCTTGGCCAGCATGAATAATGCTGCAATGAACATAGGGGTGCATATATCTTTATGGATAAATATTTTCAGAATTTGGGGATAGATACCCAGAAAAAAGATTACTGAGTCATATGATAACTCTATTCCTAATTTTTTATGGAAATGCCATACTGTTTTCCATAGTGGCTGTGCCAATTTACATTTCCACCAACAGTGTATGAGGGTTCCTCTTTCTCCACAGCCTCTCCAACATTTGTTATTACTTGTCTTGTTGATGATAGCCACTTCAACAGGTGTGAGGTGGTATCTCATTGTGGGTTTAATTTGTATTTCCCTAATAGCTAGTGAAGTTGAGCATTTTTTTGTATATCTGTTGGTCATTTGTATGTCTTCTCTGGAGAAATGTCTGTTCTGGTCCTCTGCCCAGTGTTTAATTGGACTGTCTGTTTTTCTGTTGAGCTGTGTGAGTTCTTTACATATTTTGGACATTAGCCCCTTATCAGAGATGTTGTTTGCACATATATTCTCCCATTTAGTTGGTTGCCCGTTTGTTTTGTTGATGGTTTCTTTTGCTGTGCAGAAGCTTTTTAGTTTGATATAGTTTCTTTTCTTTTCTTTTTTTTATTTCCCTTGCCTTTGAGGTCAAATTAACAAAACCTTCTCTAAGACCAAGGTCCATAAGTTTAGTACGTAAGTTTTCTTCTATGCAATTTATTGTTTACCATCTTGTGTTTAGGTCTTTGATCCATTCTGNGGGCGCTATATCGTTATTGATCTTTGTTCTTTATATAAATGAATGACCTTTGAAAAACATAGACAAAATACATCATGACTTTTCCGACAACCCAATATTTAAGGTGTAATGTTAGGTTGCTTATTTGGGATTTTCCTTGTTTCTTGAGATAGGCCTGTAATGATATACATTTCCTCTTATTACTACTTTTTCACCATCTCAATAAGTTTGATATTGTATTTTTATTCTAATTTGTTTCTATGTATATTTTGAAATCTCCTTTTATTTCTTTTTTAACCCAGTCGTTTTTTTAGTAGCATGTTGTTTAATCTCTACATATTTGTGGATTTTCTTGTTCTCCTTTTGCAGTTGTTCTGCAATTTCAAAGTATTGTTGTTGGAGAATATGCTTGCTATTATTTCAATCTTCTTAAATTTTTTCAGGCTAGTTTCATGCCCCAACATATAGTCTATCCTTGTGAATGTTCCATGTGCACTAGAAAATAATACATAGTTGGGTGTTCTAGGATGAAATGCTCTGTAAATATTCATTATGTCCATTTGGTTTAATGTGTCATCTAAGGCTGATATTCCCTTATTGATTTTCTGTTTGGATAATCTATCTATAGTCATCAATAGTGTCTTTAGGTCCCCTACTAAAATTGTGTTTTTGTCAGTTTTTCTCTTTAGTTCTGTTAGTTGCTTTATATATTTAGGTGCTCTGGGATTAGGAGCACATATATTGACAAGTGTTATATCTTCTTGACTCACTGTCCCACTTATCATTATGAAGTGTCTATCTTTGTCTCTTGTTACCTTTTGTTATCTTACCATCTGTTTCATCATATATAAGTAT
>NW_017732807.1:205538-208401 GCF_001890085.2 Hipposideros armiger | reverse complement strand
GTAGGGCTGGCCCTGGTCCTTAAGTTATTGGGGCTGAAAAGAAGCCCCAGGGCTGTTGCAGTTCTCATAGCCAAGATTGAATACTGTAGACCTGGCTCTGGAGGCATGGATGGATATGTTTCTTGTCAGTTCTCTGGACAAGCTGGACTGCTCCCTGACCATGGCAAGAGGGACTGGAGCTGAATATGGAGCTTTTTGGGTTCTCCTAAAGCATAGAAGTTAGTGTCTTCTGCTGGGTCCCTATGCCAACAGTACTGCTTGTGAGTTTAATCTGGGAGGGAGTATAGGGCCCCTTTAGTATAAGATTGCTTTAGGACTATGGCTGTAAGGGGGCTGGAATCTAGTATAGGTTCCTTCTGAATCTCCAGGGGGCAAAGCCAGGAGTGTCTTCCCTGTGCCATTAGGATTGTCAATAACTTCTGAGAGGGGCTGGAGACTAGTATAGCAGCCTTTCAGTATCTCTAAGGGTGCATATAGGACTGTCTACCACTGGGGCCCTGGATCCTCAGGACTGCTATCAGTCTGTGGTTGTGAGAGAGCTGGTATTGTATATGGGACCTTTTGAGGATCTCCAGGGTTATAGATGGGAGTGTTTTCCACTGGGTTCCTGGAAGACTGTTGGCAGACTGCAGCTGTGAATGTGTTGGAGTCAAATATAGGACCATTTCAGGATACTGACGGCAAAGATTACAGTGTCTCCTGCCAGGACCCTAGGCCGGTAGGACTGTTTATAGACTGTGGCTAGGAAAGGCTGGAGCCCAGTTACAGGGATTTTTCATAAATGTATGCATATGTTCACTAAAAAACAAGCAAAAGGATGGCCACAGCAGAACTATTTTAACAGCTCCGAGCTGCACTCCTCAAAAATCCACCAACAATAGAATGGAAAAATAAAGGTATACTTAAATAATGAAATATTATACAGCAATAATAATGATTGCTCAGTTACTACAGTAGTCAGCTGAAAAGTCTTCATTTATAGTTAAAAGTGATTGGGTTGTCAATATGCAATGTTCAAATATGCCAATTGAGTGCAAATTGAAGACCACTTATAAAGATACATAATATATTTGTGTGTTAAATTATTTGTTTCTCTTGCACAACCATTAGCAGTGAACTACATACCAAGTAAGTTCATGAGTAGTGAAGCTTATTTTTGTTTACTTAGAAATATAGCATATACATAATGACAGCCCTCAATTGAATACAGTTATCTGAATATATATAGTATTTTTTTTCTTTCCTTTTTTTTTTTTTTTTTTTTTTTTTTTTTAATGATAGGATGTATTAGTATTTATGTTATCTACGTATATATATGTATATATATATGTGTGTGTGTGTGTATATATATATATATATATATATATATATATATATATATATATATATATATATATCATATATATGTTACCTTCAATAAGATCTGAACTCCTTAAGGTAAGAAATTACNTCTATGTTTGTCTTTGGAACTGAGATGTGTCTCTTGAAGGTAGTATATCTGCTGCTCAGACCTGGCATCCCAAACCAACTCCTAACCAGCGTGTCACTTGGCTGGCTGCTCAATTTTGTTTTTAGAATGAAGCTAGAAATGTCAGCTGTCAAATGACATAACAATAGCATAGATGCGAATGACTCTCGTACTTCCAAAAATGAACTAAAGCCATCTGTCGCAAACATGCATCATGACTTTTCCAACAACCCAATAACTAGGAAAAGAAGAAACAATGAAACCTAAAGTCAGCAGAAGGAAGAATATAACAAAAGCTAGAGCAGAATTTAATGAAATAGAGAACAAAAAGACAATGGAAAAAATTAATTCAGCAAAGAGCTGGCTCTTTGAAAAAGTTAATAATATTAACAAACCCCTAGCTAGGGTCACTAAGGAAAAAAGAGACAAGATACAAATAAACAAAATCAGAAATGAAAGAGGAGAGGTTATGACTGATTCCATAGAAATACAAAGGATCATACAAGAATACTATAAAAGACAATATGCCACCAAATTCAGTAACTTAGAAGAAACTGACAAGTTTTAAGATATATGTCACCTTCTTAGACTGATTCAAGAACTGGAAAATCTAAACAGACAATCAATAGTAAGGAAATTGAAACAATCACCCAAAAGCGAAAGTCCAGGACCAGATGGCTTAACCAGTAAATTCTATGAAACATTCAAAGATTATTTAATACCTGTTCTTCTCAAACTCTTCCAAAAAATTGAAGAAAAGGCAATACTTCTCAACTCATTTTATGAGGCCAACATTAACCTGATACAAAAACCTGATAACGATACACCAAAAAAGAAAACTACAGACCAATATCTGGTGAAAACAGATGCAAAATCCCTAAACAAAATATTAGCAAATCAAATACAATACATTGAAAAAAGATTATACATTACAATCAATTGAGATTTATTCCAGGAGCCCAAGGATGGTTCGACATACACAAATTGATCATGTGATACACCACATAAAATAAAAGATAAAAATCACATGATTATATCAATAGATGCAGAAAAAGCATTTGACAAAATACAACAACATTTATGATTAAACACTTAATAAAATGGGTATAGAAGGAAAGTATCTCAACATAATAAAGGCCATATATGACAAATCCTCAGCTAATATCATACTTACTGGTGAAAAACTGAAAGCATTGTCTCTAAGATCAGGATGCCTCTTCTCACCACTGTTATTTAACATAGTATCAGAAGTCCTAGCCCGAGCAATCAGGCAAAAGAAGAAATTGAAAGGCATTGAAACTGAGAAGGAAAATTACAAATTGTCACTTTTTGTAGGTCACATGATTCTTTATATAGAAAACCCTAAAGAGTCCACCAAAAAACTATTAGAAACAT
>NW_017732807.1:188533-195831 GCF_001890085.2 Hipposideros armiger | reverse complement strand
GTCACTGGCCCTCATATGTGGGATCCCAACCGGGGCCCTCTGGCGTCCCAAGCCAGCTCTTAACCATCGCACCACTCGCCCGGCCCTTGACAAGTATTTTTTAAAAAAGGAAAGGAAGGCAAGGAGGGACTAGGGAAAGAAAGAAGATCAAAAATACAAATTTTTTGAAAACCCGGGAAGCTAATAACTTTATGGAATGATTGATGGTTTGGCTTTCATCATTCTATTAGGTTTTTTTTTTTGTCTCACAGTTTATAGTTCAGAAGAAAGTACATTCAGTTCAACAAATCTTCATTGAGTGAATACTTTGATCATAATTTGAAAACTATCAGAATGAATCCTAAAATGTTTTGATTTGAAATAATGTTATAAAATCTATATCCCCTGGACGCAGCTCTCCAGGTGAAAATGAAACAGTGAATCCAAAAGTTTTAAATCATGTTGAACACTGTCTCCCAAGAAATACGCTGAATAACTTTTGGAATCATGTTTATGGATAAAGACTAACAGACCTCTCTGCAAGTCCAGGCACAAAACACAGGGATTAACTTCATGAATGCTTATAACGTGCCCTATCTGCTGCTGCAATTGTTTGTAAGTAATAATACATTAAAAGGTCTTTTGCCGGTACAGTAATGAATATGAAAGCATTCTAGTGAATATAAAATCACTTAGTTTCCCTAGAAATCAATCTAATTGGATTAAGTGTCCCTGAATACCGTATGAAAGTTTGTCAATCCTAAACATCTCCCTTAAACTTGTTTTGTGTTCAATTGTCAATAGTAATATCTTGTTTTGCCTTTCCCTGAATGACACTTTTACCTTCAGTAATGAATAAAAAAACTAATTGAAACCAATATTCATCTTGAATAACATTAGATTATTCTCAGTGCTTGTAGCTATTCCAGTTTGTACTTTGATTAGTGTTACTTAAAGATTTTTCTGTCATATGATATTGGTGCACCATTTGGATTTTTCTCTATTTTTTTTTTTATCATTGATCTGGTTTCACTTGTTCTTGTGGTTTGCTTTGTAGGAAATTTGAATCTCCCCTCATTTTACTCTCTGCAAGTCATCTTTGAGACTTTAGTACATTTTTTAAACTTATGCCAAAGAACACTTCATAAACATTAGTGAAACAGTGCACTGCCAATATTTTTAGCTGAGCTATATTTTATTTTTAATGAAAGGATGTATTAGTATTCAATGGAGAATATTAAGTTTTCAGCTCAGTCACATTTCCATTTGGCTGCTTTGTGGAAATAATTTTTCTTTTTACGGAGGATTTATCAGAGAATTTGAAGAAAGGAAAAGGCTTTTGAAAGCCATTACCCCACTACCAGAAAGTGAATACATTCTTGCTATAATGGTCATCATCACACATGAAAATCATTTTCACCTAAATAGAAGACAGTACTTCAGTGACTAATATAATTACCAGAATGGATACTTAGCATTCATTTGCCAAAAACATGGATGCTGTAGTAGGCATAATGATGCCCCCATCCCCCCAGCCATGGATGTCCACATTCTAGCCCCAGGGCTCTGTGAATATATTAATGTTGTATTGTATTAGTTCCCTAGAGCTGCTGTAACAAATTACCACAGATTTTTAGCTCAACACAATACAATATAGTTATTTTATAGTTCTGGAGGTCAGAGTTGTTTTTTTNAGAGATAGACCTTATACTTAGAAATAAAATGTGTCTCAATAAAATTTAATATGATTTACAAAATATCTGAACATACATCATTACGTGTTCTCTATCACAACAAAATTAAAATAGAAATAAACATAAGAAAAATATCCCAATTATCTTCAAATATTTGGAATGTAAACAACATACTTCTATATAATTCATGAGTAGAAGAATTTTGAAGTAAATTATAAATAACTGGAATTAAATAGAAATAGAAATAGAATTAAATAGGAATTAAATGACAATTCAACATATACAATTTCTAGTGATAATATTTGGTAGGATTCAGTTAGCACTGCTTAGTAGGATTTATAGTTTTTAATGTTTATAGTATAAAAATAAAGTTTTAAAGTAAATAAAATAAATAAATACTTACAACATACACTTTACGAATGAAGGTACACAAATAGCTAGTAAAAATATAAAAATGCTCAACCTCATTTGTCATCAGGAAATGCAAATTTAAATACATAAGATACTACTACTCTTTCATTGAAATGCCTAAGATTAAAAGAATAACAATATCAAGGGTTAGCAAGGATTTAGAGTTTACCTAGCAGGAATATAAAATTGTACAAACCACTTTATAAATGTTTTGTCTTTTTCTCACAAAATTAAATATATACTTCCAATTTTACTGAGAAATTTTACTTATAAGAATATACCCTATAGAAATGAAAATGTATGTCCATACAAAGAATTGTACATGGATCTCAGACCAACTTTATTCATAATAATAAAATAACAGAAATAACTCAACTATCCAAAGACAGGCGAATGAGTAACCAATTTGTGGTATAACGGAATAAAAGCATAAACAGGAATAAACTACTAATATATCCACCATATGAATTAACCTCAAAAATTCTATGTTGATCAGGAGAAACCAAATATAGTGAATTATGGAATGTATAATTAAATGAATATAAAATTGTAGAAAAGGCCATAAACCCATCAAACTGTATATTTAAAATGAGTGAGTTTTTTTGTATGTAAATTTTACTTTAATAAAGTTGATTTAAAACAAGAAAACATTGAAATGACATATTTGAAGTGTTGGGGGGAAATAAACCCTGCCACAGCTGAGTACCATATTCACTGAAATATCTTTTGAGAATAAAGGCATTAAATATTGGGTTGTTGGAAAAGTCATGATGCATGTTTGCAACAGATGGCATTAATTCATTTTTGGAAGTACTAGAGTCATTCCCATCTATGCTATTGCTATGTCATTTGACAGCTGTAGTTCTAGCTTGATTCTAAAAAAAAAATTGAGTGATTTGGCTGAGTTTTGGAGGTTTTACAAGTTGAAGATGGAAGACCAAACTGTGCATTTTTGCCATATTTTACTGNTGCTGTATCACTTTTTTTCTCTGCCTGTTTCTCTGACTTTGTATCTCTCTGTGCATGTCTCTGTCTCTCTGACTCTCCTGCCTCCATTTTATAAACATCCTTGTGATGAGTTTGGGCCCCTACCTGAATAATCAGGATAATCTTCCCTTTTCAAGGTACTTCACTTGATCACATCTGCAAACTCTCTTTTGCCATGTAAGGTAACATTCACAAGTTCTGGGGATGAGCATATGGACACTTTTAGGGAAAGTTTTTCAGCCAACCATAATTGCAGATGAAATCAGCCAACTTTAAAATAGGGAGATTGTTTTGGATTATTCAAGCAGGCCCAATGAAATTACAAGGGTCCTTGAAAGTAGAAGGGGAGGCAGAAGAGTGAGTCAGAGTGATGTGATGTGAGAAGGACACAATTAACTGTTGCTGTCTTTGAAAATGAAGAAAGGGGTCTCTAAGTCAAGGGATGCAAGAGCCTGTAGAGACGAAAAGGCAGATCTCATATAAAGCAACATAAAAACACCACAGACAATACATTGATTTTAATCCAGTGAGACCTATGTGTTTCTTCTGACCTATAGAACTTTAAGATAACTTTTTTATTGTATTAAGCCACTAAATTTGTGATAATCTGTTATATCAGCAACAGGGAACTAAAACAGGTGCCTATTTTAAAAAAGATAGAAAACTGGTACATGATCTCATGACACTTACCTTGTAATTCATAATACATTTCAAGTAATAAATCAGATGCACATGTGTACTTTATTAAGATCATAGTGAAAATATGTTTGTTGCTTCACTTATTATTTAAACCACTTGGGTAGCTCTGGCATCAGGTAGAAAGAGACTACCTGAGTTGACGGATTTGTGTTAATATTCATTGTCTTGCTTAAATAAGATTCAGGAAGAATATAGTAACTATGGTGACATTCAATGCATTTGACATTTTTCGGACATATTTAAGTAAAGCTCATAATCTTTGAATTGGTATTAACAGTCTCAGGCAATCAGAAAAATATCTGTTTCTGTAATTCAATGATATCCTGAAATATTTAAATTTAGTTCTATAATCCACAAAGGTACATATCTTAATTTCATATGCTACATTTCAAATATTCTTTTTATATTGTCTAGTTTGTGTGATATTTGGCTAATGCTAGCACTTAGCAAAAAGTCCTATGGAGATGGGTTACATTTTTTATCTTGAGGATAGTTTATCCATAGCAATGGCCTTTAAAGTAGCATTGGTTATATATAGGTAATATAAGAACTGTTTCCATTTATCACGAGTACTAGGAATTCTGTGTGTGACATCATCACTAGCCACATTCAATTATGCAATTTTTAACACCACATGGTTCTCAGGGCCACAGAGTCTTGTGCCCAGTTACCTGTGTTTGAATATTAATTATATTACATGTTACCTTTGAGACTTTGGGCAACTTGAAATTCTCATGCCTCATTTTTTCTTATTGTATGAAGGAGAAGATAATAATAACCCCCATTTCAAAGTTAATTAAGTGAGTTGCAATTGTGGTAGCAGGCCTTGAAGATGGCACTGTATAATTGATCCCTGCCTCCTAGTATTTTCACTCTTGTGTAGTCTCAGAAATCAGCTGCCATTATGTGAAGAGGTCTGTGGAGAGCCCTATGTCATGACAAACTGAGGGCTCTAGCCAAGAGCTATGTTGAACGAGTCCTACGTTTTAGTCAAGACTTCAAATGACTAAAGCTGTTCTGGCTATTCCATACAAATGGATTCATAAAATATGTAAATTTTTTTGCATCTGTCTTTTTTACTTAGCATAATGTTCTCATAGTTCGTCTGCACTGTAGAGTGTATCAGTGCCTTATTCCTTTTTATGGCTGAATAATTTTCCATGTGTGAATATATACATTTTTTTTTATCCATCCAATGAATCATGAATATTTTGGGTGTTTCCATCTTTGGTTATTGTAGACAGTGCTGCAAAGAATATATGAGTACATGTATTTGCTTGAGTATCTGTTTTTTATTCTTTTGCACATGTACTTAGGAATGGAATTGCTGGGTTATATGGTAATTTTATGCTTACTTTTTGAGAAACTGTCAAAGTTTTCCATAACAGCTATATCATTTTACACTCCTGTCAGCAATGTATTAGGATTCAAATTTCTCTACAACATTGTGAAAATTTATTTTCCTATTTTAATAAAATAATAGCCATCATAGTGGGTGCAAAGTTGTAACTCATTGTGATTTTGATTTTCATCTTTTTAATGATTAATGAAGTTGATCATCTTTTCATGTGCTTGTTAGCCATTTGTCTCTCTTCTTTGGTGAAATGTCTATTCAAGTCCTTTGCCATTTAAAAAAAAAATTGGGCTGTCTTAGTGTTGTTGAGTTGTGAAAGTTCTTTATATATTCTAGATACAAGGCTTTTATCAGATATTTGATTTGCAAATATTTCTTCCCATTTTATAAGCTGTCTTTTAATTTTCTTGATAATGGTCTTATGTACACACAATTTTAAAAATTGAATAAAGTCCAATTCATCTATTTTTCTTTTGTTGCATGTGCTTTTGGTGTTATATCTAAGAATCCATTACCAATCCAAGGTAATGAAGATTTACTCTTATGTTTTCTTCTAAAAGTCATATAGCTTTAGATTTTATACTTAGGCACTTGATCCATTTTCAGGTACTTTTTTAATATAGTGTGAGACGAGTCCAACTTCATTCTTTTGCATTCAGATATCCAGTTTTCCCAGCACCATTTGTTGAAGAGACTATGTTTTCCCCTTTGAATGGTTTTGGCACCCTTTTCAAAAATCATTTGGTCATTGATATATAGGTTCCCTTTTGGACTTCAATTCTATTTTACTATCTATGTGTCTATGCATATTTCAGTACCATGCTTTTTTTATTGCTGTAGCTTTGTGGTAAGTTTTGAAATCAAGAAGTGTGAGTAATCCAATTCTGTTCTTTTTCAATAGTTTTGGATATTTGGAGTCCTTTTCAATTCTCTGTGAATTTGAGGATTAATTTTTACATTTCTGCAACAGTGCTGTTAGAATACTGACAGAAATAACATTGACTCTATAGTTTGCTTTGGGTAGTATTGCCCTCTTAACAATATCAAGTCTTCCAATTCATGAACATAGGATGTCTTTCAGTGTATTGGGTCACTTTAATTTCTTTCAGTAATATTTTATAGTTTTAAGTATGTAAGTCTTTCTTATTCTTGGTTAAATGTATTCCTAAGTATTTTATTCTTTTGTATGCTAACAAAATGAAATATTTTTCTTAATTTCCTTTTAAGATTATTCATTTCTTGTGTATAGAAACATAACTGAATTTTGTGAGCTAATCTCAAAATTGCAAATTTGCTGAATTATTTTTATTAATTCTAGTAGTTTGCTATGTATTATTTAGGATTTTGTAGATGTAGGGTCATGTATAAATATAGATTTAACTCCTTCCTTTCAAATTTGAATACCTGTTATTTGTTTTTCTTGCCTATTTGCTCTGACTAGAACTTCCAATATTAAGTTGAATAGAAGTGGTGAAAGCCAACATCCTTGTCTTGTTCCTGATCCTTGTAGGTACTTGTTCAGTCTTTCACCCTTGATTATGATTGATGTTAGCTCCTAGTTTTTTATGAATACCTTTTATCATATTGGTAAAGTTCCTTCTATTCCTAGCTTTCTGAGTGTTTTTATGATGAGGGGTGACTGCTGCCAGTGTTTTGCCACAATAAGATGGCAGCATTTACTCCTCCTAAACATTTGCCACAACTTGTCACATACAACTTTTGTCACATACAACTTTTGTCCCTATGTTCATTACTTCTATATTTCCCCTTAGTTTTTGAACCAGACAACTAATGCATTCAGGAACACGCAGAGCACATTATGATATAAAGAAGCATGCACTTTGCCTATGGTGTCCAATAAAATGGATAAAAGTACTTAAAAGACACAGGGTAAAAACAGGAATGCAGGGATGTTATGACATGATCAAAATGCAAGATTATACACAAGTTGCATGAACACAAAACAGTTTCTTCTCATTTTCTTTCCATATCATTCAAATAGAACTACAGTTATTATTAGTATCTATTCAAAATAAAATTTTTTATTCTTATACTTCATTTAAAGAAAATTTTTTAAAATGCCTAATTCTGTAGTAAATTGCTGAAAATTTTATTTTTAAAGGAAATAATTAAACCAACATAATTATTTGTATTATATGTTTGTTTGGAAAAAA
>NW_017732807.1:176410-184878 GCF_001890085.2 Hipposideros armiger | reverse complement strand
TGCTCAGCTCGGGCTGGACTCGAACCGCTGTTACTCAGAGCTCAAACTCTTGAGCGAGCTCTTAACCAACTGAGCCACTCGGCCGGCCCCATTTCCCCTTTTAAAGTGCATTTTAGGCATTTGCAGAGAGTTTACCTGAGAAAATAAAATTATAAATCATTTTTGATAATAATTAGGAAAATAAAAGTTAGCTAGCTAGCTACCATATTTGTAATGACATGGATACCAGAGACATTGTATAATAAAGTCAACCCTTGGACTACTCTCAAAGGTATCGTCTTCATATACCTTTAATCATGGAAAAGAGGACTGTGAATGGATAATGTAATTGCTGTTGCTGGACGTAACAAGAAGTACTGCATCTTTTGATTCATGAAACTGGGTTTGTGCATGTCCCCATCAAGCACTACATTCTTCTAATCTTTTGGTATGCAACAAAGCAAAATGTGATTATAATTACTGCACAATAATTTTTCTAATTTATATTCATTCCAAAGTGTTTACGATTTATTAGTTGTGTTTGGCATCTTACCCACCCTCCACTACAATCGCTTCTGGCCACCTCTCTGAAGATTGGCAGCATTCCTACTGTCAAAAAAAAATGATCAATGAGTCATAGTTCTTACAACTTATTTCATGGACTTGTAACCACCCTATCACATTTGTTAGCCGTATACCCCCTCTTCATTGGCCCCGTGGTAGCATAACTCAGCTTCCATGTAGGATGAACAATTTCTGGTGCCAGAACATGTCATGTTTGTTACTTCTGGGTTACTGAACTTTTCTGTCTCTGACTTAGTTCCCACATTTATAAAACAGAGAAAGTAGTACTTGAACCATATATTACAGAGTGCTTTTTTGAGGACAAATTGAGATAATGGATGTGAAGTCACATTAGAAATTTAAACCATAAGTAAAAGATAATCTCCCAACCTTATCCTGAAAAGTCAATAAGGAAAATATTTGAATACAGTAAGGATTTGGAAAAGTTTCAGCATGCTTTATTTGTAGGAAAGTTAACCCCCATTCTTTCACACCAAAAATGGTGGGGGGGGGGAGAGGCGAATTGAAAAAAATGATCGTTTATGAAAAGAGACAATAGATAGTTTTGTAACATTTGAAGCATGCAAGCTGCATTTTCAGGCTCCATTGTTAAGAGAAGGGTGGGAATTGCCTCGATACCTGCAGGATTTAACTATCCTTAAATAAAAGTGAGATAGACACAAACTAGCTTAACAACAGCACCTGGTGAAAGACTATCACATCTAAAATAAGGAGAAAGGGGGAAATTAGAGCAACCGTTATTACCTATTTAACTAGTCTTTTCCTTCTTCCATATGTCTTCCCAATTCTTTCACTAATTGTGGCTAACTGTGTTGATTTTTAGTTGTAGAATTCAGCCCCCTTCCGGAACCCCTCCCATAGATAGAGATTGGGAGAGGAGGGATGGGTCGGAGAGAAACCAGAATTAAGTCAATACCCTAGCGATTGTACGCTGGAAGCGTTTTGCTACAACAATACCGCCCCAGAGCCGCTTTATTTGTTTATCAATGAACATCCTACAGCGTCCCCGAGATGTAGGTCAGGCTCTTTGAAAACACAAGCCGCCGATTAAATGCAGTCTTCATTATGTTTCCAGACCGGGTGCGCTGCTGATTCCTGCACACTGGAGTGCGTCTGAGTGGCATGAGGGAGAGGAGACACCTGTGCCTTAGGGACTCAGGTGAAGTCCTATCTACCTTCCTGAGACTTTCCCTGGTGCTTTCCCTCCCCTCAGCCTTTCACTCCTCATCCCTATCTTCCCTGACGTCTTGGACCCGAGCTTCTCTGCTTAACTGGTGCTTTTCCCGCTCTCTACCCCCTCTGCACCTCAGCTGAAGACACAGAGGGCTCCACACAACTGGGCATGCCTAATAACCAGCGAAGGCTTGGGCTGCAAGAAGAAAGCGTTTGCACCTCTGCGCTCCCCTCCCCTCTGCAGCTGACTCCTGCCAGTCAGGCGATCCGACGTGCAGCTCGGCCCAATGAGAGCCCGCGGCCTTCGCGGAGCCCCCGCCTCTCATGGCCCTACCGCCAATGAGTGGTAGGTAGAGGTGGGACGTATCCTGTTCCCGCCTCTCCAGTTAAGGCCGCTTATGTGAGCCGGGACTGCGCGAGCAAGGGACGACGGAAGGGACGGGCAGGTGTGGGCGCTGGGCCGTGCAGCCCGACGGCTGGAGTCGCAGGTGCTCGGTGCATGGGCCAGTGAGGACGCGCAGAGATCCCCTCGCCGCGGCGCAGGCGGAGCAGCGCGGGAGCCAGGCACTGCCCGGCGACCCTGCGTCCGAGCGAGCGGAACCTTGCGCTTCGCCCGGGGACTGTCCGAAGTCCGCGCTATGGAAGAGGAGAAATATTTGCCTGAGCTGATGGCAGAGAAAGATAGCCTGGATCCATCTTTTGTGCATGCATCGCGCCTTTTGGCGGAAGGTAGGACTTGCCCCCCACAGATGGGCACAAACCCCTGGCTGCCCATCTCACCCGCGGCTTGGTTAAGGGGAGTGAAGTTGGGGAGGGATGCCTCTCTCCTTTGCAGAAACTGTCCCCCTGAAGATGCTCGCGGACAGAGCATCGGAGCTGGGGCGGACAGAGCCTGTTCTTGGAGCGGCAGCAATGCTCCTTCTCTACGTCTTAATTTGGGGGAAGATCAAAGCTAGGCGATCTAATGACAGTGGTGATGTGACCTGTTAGGATCATTGATAGAGAAACCATAAAGTGTAACGCGGTTCACAGGGGTATTTTCACTTCGCAGAGGGAAGGGAAATCAGTTTAGAAGTAAATGATCATCAATGTAGTGTTTTAAGAGCTTCTTAGTTACATATCAGCATTTTTTTTGTCCGCATTTGAGAAGTAATTTTGTTACCCTTTAGTCTAATTACAGTCTTTCCTATGGAAAGTCTTAGAATTAACCTAGATTAAACTATGCATGTTCTTCTATGTTTGTCAGTGTGGCAGAGGCTAAAGCACTTACCAATTTATTTGAAGTGTGATGACTGGGCTTCTCCGCGAGTTACTGGTCCCTGGGAATGCTCCACAATTGATCAACTGTTTTACCAAGTGTGCATTTTCTTTTGTGTACCTGTAGTGTTAATAGAGATTTCATCCCCAGAGGAACATATGTCTTGTCTTTTGCATGGCTTTGAAAGGTTGTTTAAACACACACACACACACACACACACACACACACAAACTTCTGTATGATAGAAATATTAACCAAATTACATCACTTATCTTGAAATAATGCCTTTGGGCTGCTAAAGATTTTCATGATATCTGTAGTAACATATACATGCCTTAAAAGAAACCTCGAGATTTTTTATTTTTTTTGATGAATCCTTCATTAATAATGAATTGCTTCATCATCAAATTGACTACAATGCAGTTTTGTAGCGTAGGTGATTATGGGCTTAATCTATAGTAAAACTAAAAGTGACAACTTCCTCTTCCTCAGCCCTTCTGCATTAAAAGAAGTGTTTTCTTTTTTGAGACTTAGTTGTACATGGAGGGAAAAATTCTGATCCTCCATGTATGATTCAAATATGCATTATGTCTTTCAATATTTTATTGATGGATTATTATTTATAACAAAAATAATGTGTAGGTGTTTTTCCACTTTTGCATACTAAACAATTAAGAAAAGATTTCAAAATATTGAACGTGTGAAACAGCAAACTATTTTTCAAGGAACAAGTTGGCTTTGTGGATTACTTGGGAAGATAAAATGTAATTATGCTTACTACTTTCTTGGTTATTGAATTAAAGCAAGTAGAAATTAAAGTCAAAAAGTAAAGTCAATTAAAAAATTAAACTCTCCCTCTATCAGAAAAATTAAGATAACTACATAAAAATAATAGGAGCATTGAAAATTAGTGAGTTAATAAATGCTTAGGATTGTTCAAAATGATTAAAAATGCAAGTATGCCTTCTCAAATTGCTTACTTCCATATATTTTCCAGAAGTATCTTCATTTAGCTGTTAATATCCTTAAAATGAAAAAATATATATTACAAAAGGATGATTTTCTCTAACCTGCTCATTGGAGTTCTCTTTGGGACAGCAGGCTCAGTGTTAATTCACCTTTCACTAATGAGAGTTAGTGTACTTTTGAAACTGCCACGCTAAAAAAATGCATGTGAGAAAGTCTTAATGGAGTGCAGAGTATTTCTGTGGCTGACAAAATAGTCAAGAGAAGGCTGTGCACCTGGTTCTTGAACATTTTATCCTTCCTAGGAACTTGATTTCTTGATACTTAGTAACATGTTCAGATCTACCCTGTAATTTAATTTTTTCCCAGTAGGGGGAGGCATGTCCTGCTTTTGTAAAGCCTTAGGAGGCAAAGCTCCTAAATAGAGAGAAAATATCTAAGTAAGAAACAAAGAGAGATGTCCAAATTTCAGAGAAATCGTAATGAGGAAAAGAGAATGGAAGAGGGGATGATAAAATCCTTGAAGTATATAAAGAGATGCAAAAAGATGCATGAGGTTTAAATTATTATAATTCTCATTACCTGAGGCTCTTTATGTGTGCTTATTAAAGAGTGTGAGGTGAGTATCCTTTGGACTCTTTAATAAATCTTGATGTACATTTTACATTATAGATCTTTCATTGTGTTTTCAAAGGCCGTTTGCTAAGATTTCCAGGTTTGGGTTCACATCTTTATAGGAGAGTATTGTTGAGATGATTTTACTTCTCATGCCTGGAAATGCACTGATTCAAGGCAGTGGCTATAAATAAACCTGACATAGATATTCATTTGGAAGGAAGGTGCACACTGAAGTACATTTCAGTCAGTACTGTGCAGACAGTCTCAAGACTGAGTGAGTAATAAAAATGATCCAGATGATTCAGATCTTCAGAATGATTTTTCCGGAAGCTTATATACGTATACTGGAGTGCCAAAAAAATGTATACACATGACTTGTATTCATCTTTTGTTATCGGTATTTATTATTACAATTTTAATACAGTTTTTTCCTTTCTTAAAATGAGTATACATTTTTTTGCCACCCTCTGTATGTATATATGTGTATGTGTGTGTGTGTGTGTATGTGTGTGTGTATACATACATATATACATACATATATACAATATATATGCAGTGATATAAACCAATAAGCTTTCACAGTGATTTGTTTTGCTTTTGCTTTTTTGATTGGTGATACATGCAACTTAGTGCTCTATTGTGACTATTTTGTTTAGAATTGAAGACTGTGGTGTTAAAAGTACTAGTGTGTTGGTAATTTTGTTTTTGTGGTTTGTTTTATTTCAGTTGTTGCTGCTGTGTGTATCAGTAGGAATGATTCTGAGAAAGCTAATGGAAGAGCCCAAACATTTTTATGAATTTGATTGTTACTTAGAAAAGATCTTGAATAGTATGGTTTAAAGAGTGTTTATACTATGTTTGATAGTATAATTTTCCTCCTGTGATTGTAATATTGTTTAATTATCCATTTGTTATGGAAGGTGTTTTTGAATATGATGAAACAGCAAACTCAGCATGATCCTTAAAGTTCTACTCAGCCTCTGAATTTGCTTGCCAGATGAAATTAGATGAGGTTATTTATATCTATGCTACTTCTGGTAAGTGCACTAAACTGTGAATCCAGATACCTGGACTTTAATTCCATTTATGCCCAAAGTGAATCTTCGTAAGGTTTCCTTCCCTGGACCCAGTTTCCTTGTCTCACAAGTTAAGGAGTTGGACTAGATGATCTATACGTTTCTCTGTAATTCTAATTACTGCTGATGCAAAGGAATTGTATTTGTGTTTTCAGAACACCAAAATCAATGGCTGAAACTTTTTTATTCCTTCCTACTTTAATGATTAATAATACATTTATTGTACTATAATGTAATTTGACGCATATACATTATTTTGGGCACTGAGGACAGATTTATGTTCTTAAATCTATTAAACTATTATGAAGGTTTGGGGCTACAAATGTATATACATGGAAATATTCTTGTTTGCTGTCAAGCATGCCTGTCTACTGACAGACAAAAATCTGTTCAAATTTATAGATTCAAATATGGTGATTCTGTACATTTAGGAGGGTTAATAAATTCTTGTCCAACTGAGAGTATTTCGGGTGCTTTGGTTGGCAAGACTTCGTAACCTGAATTCTTCACAAATATTGGTAGATTCAGCATTGTTTTGGTTGACTCATCATATGATGAAGTAAAATATTGCCAAATGTCCCAACAGTTGAAATGTTTTGTTTTTGTTTTATTTTAGAAACTCTAGGTGCTACTTTCAAATTTTGTTGAAAAGCTTGGCCGTCCATCTAGGATTGGCCTCCATGTTTGCAGATATAGATGAATTTTTAATACTACAAGAGAAACCGGAATTAACATTTATCACAAATACTGATTTTTGTGACTTTACCACATTTAGATTCTCAGTAAGCAGCATTTATTTTAGATTGTGTTCCTTAAAATATTTCCCATTAATCAACTTAAGGAAAGATATTGGTATAATATCTAAAATCAGCTCCTGATAAAAAGTGGTACTCATATGACTTTTTCTTTAATGTAATTTCTTTTTTTTTCCTCCCAATATATTTGGCATAATCTTATTTATGTTTCTTCAATAAAAAACAAAATTGTCAGAAAAACTGAATTCCGGGTATCTTTGATCTGCAATTAAAACACATTTACAAGATCATGGGAAAATTCTGCTTCAGCAAATAAAATACTACTTGGGACAGAGTGTTGACATTTCTGCTTACTATAAATTATAGGACATGTCATTTATTTCCTTTCTGATTCTCAGTTTTTTCATCTGTAAAACAGACAAATTAACATCTACTAGGCATGGTTCCTTTAAGGTAAAAAAATGTTGTGTGTGATAATATAAGCAATATTTTATATAAATAGAATTTTTTATTCAAATATAGCAAAAACATAAGCAGAAATTATACAACCATGAGATGGTGCTTTTAAGATTTTCCGTAACATTTTAATAGCATTTGTGAACTTGACCTCAACTTGAAGCTTGGTTTTGTAAGAAAATAAGCACTGCCTTTGAATCACTGCTCAGTGAAATTTGAACTCGTAAACCAAATCATGAAATACATTGTCTTATGAAAAATGATTCCAATGAGGGTTTTTAAAATATCATGTTCCCTTAATCAATAGTTACTTGTCAGTGTTTTACCTGAGCTTGATCAGCTCTGGTTCTGTGTCTGTAAGGGTAATTCCAAGCCTCCTTAGGCCTCTTCATAAACCCATATGTGTCCTTTACTCTTGGCAGCTGATTTAATACTGTTTTCTTGGTGGAAATAGATATATCTTTTCTGACATTCTTTAACCCCCTGCCACCTAAAAACTTCCTATTGCCTTTCATCCCCAGAGGGTGAAATGTATTTTTTGTTCAAGGCTGATTTGTTCACCCATATCCTTAACTCTCTAATGCTCATCATCTCCCCAGACTGGATCTGTTATACCCTTTTCTTCGGTATCTCCCACTTCTTCTCCATCTACTCTTTCCTTGTAGCAGCCTGTTGCCATGATCTAACCTGAATAACTTTTTAAGAAAATTAGCATACTCGTTCCACTTGCCAAAAGTAATAAAAACAATCTCTCTTGACGCTTATCCTCTTTTGTTTCCTTCAAGCTTTCGATAATATTAGTCTCTATTAGCTGCCTCACTTTCTCAATTACCTCTTCAAAACTCTTAAGGATGACCTCTGTCCTCATCATTTCCCTAAAATCAGCGACCCTAGTGACAGAATCATCTCCCAATTGCCAAATCCAATAACATTTTTCTGACCTCTCATCAGGCCTCTCAGGTGTACTTTCCACACTTGATCGTTTTCCAATGTTTTGGCTTCTCCTTTGGCTCCCAAACACTACACGCTATTGGTTTTACTCCTCTCTCTTTCTTACTTAACCCTTACCTGAATCCTCCATCCCTCTCCGCCCCACCTGAACACACCCTGTGCTATCAGAGTGATTTTTTCAAAATCGAAGTGTGACCATGTCAGACTTTTAATAACATTTTCTGTTAGCAGGCCTCCTCTGACACCATGTCGGCAGAGGGAGAGTGGACGCCACTCTGATACTTCCAGATGGAGCGGAAGTCCAGGCTCTCCACCAGGCCTCCATCGACACCACTCTGTCCAGAAGGGGGAGGAACACCTTGTCACTGCTCCTTATGTGGCCTCTAGTGACACCAAGAGGAGTGGGAAGGCCTCAGTCCTGCTGGCACAGGCAGAAAGTTTCAGCAGAAATGAGATTTCTGATCCCTCGCTGGCTTGAGGGAGAAGGGTGTCTTGTTCATAATGTTAGAAACCCAGGATCTCCATGTAGGCTCCATTGCTGCTGTAGGAGGCCTCCTTACTGTGGGTGGAAATGAAATCCCTACTCCCCATTCTGTCTTCTCTGATTCCACTCAGGAAAAGGGTGCTTCTTTACACAGGGTGAGGTTGGCA
>NW_017732807.1:169930-175350 GCF_001890085.2 Hipposideros armiger | reverse complement strand
CATAGCCAACCATCCTGTTGCTCAATTATTATTAAGTATTTTGGAAAATAAGTCATTTGTAGCATGTCCTCCATTGCTTGCCTTTGACTCATGAGCACTACTTTCAAAAAGATTTTGCAGTAGAGAGAGATAATAAACATTCAAGAACACCTGACTGACAACTTTTTAGGCCATTTACTATAGATACCCTATAGGTTGGCTACAGTTTGGGGGATGAATCCCAGTGGGCTAAGATTGTACTGTATTTGACTGTATAACACACATGCCCTTGAAAGTGTGTTGATAACACCTGTTTGTAGTATGTGCTATTGGTATATGAAGAGGTGTCAGATTTTTCATTGATATATGAAGAGGTATCAGATTTATTAGTTTTTAAATAATCTGTGGGGGATACAATAGTATACATAATAGTGCATAGGAAGATCTGGATTTTACAGACCACTGATTTCATAGGAATTAAGACTTGTTGGTCATGGCAGTCATAGATTCTTCATTATCATCATTGTCAGCCTCATCGCTGTCAGTATTTATTGGGAAGTTACTCTTTGTCAGACCTGTAGTAGATGCTTTGTATACATTACCACGATTAATCTACCCACCAATCCTAGGAGATAATTATTAGCATTATCTTTGTTTTACAAATGAGAAAAAATAAGAATTAAAGAAGTTAATTTATCTAAAGTTTCACAGCGAATAAATTGTAAAGCTGAAACTCTGGCTTCTCACGCAGTGGCCACGTGTAGCCATTACACCATACTGCCTCCTGTGGGAGAGACACAACTTCAGTTGGGCTTTGAAGGAAGGAAGGTTGGGTACTAATATGCAAAGTATGGCTAGGAGATCAGCATGGTTGTTGCCATTAACTTCTTAAATATGTTCCTGAACACAAGTGTTGGATGAATTATTACACAATATTGTTCAATAAGTATATAGTATATAAAAGGAAAGTAAATTTATAAATAGGGAAATTTACCTAAGTACAGAAGTGGGTTAAGGATTTTCAAGACAGCCTTATTTTTTTGTGTCTTATGAGGTGGCAAAGAACAGGAAAACATTCCAGGCTTTTTTTTTTTTTTTTATCCAAAAAGGGACAGAATTTTGTGTGATTTGCAGAGGCATTTTTCTTTCCGTTTTTTAGAGAACTGCTTACATTTGTTGAAATCTTCTAGGAAGGAAGAACAACTGTTAGTCCTCTCATGTCTTGAGGCAGTCTTGTTTAAAATTTGGAAATGAGCAGGTTTCACATGTGGTCAGAAGCAGAAAACTTGGTATCATGGCTTGATTTAAATGTTATCTATAGGTTCTAAAGCTTTAGGATTTAATATCTTTGAAACAGATTGGCTGGTATTACTATACCATTATCACAAATGGCACAATTGATGTCCATTTCATTTACAACATTAAATATTTGATTTACTTTTTAATAAAAAAGACTGTATGTATTTTCTCTAGATGTAGATATTTTTTGCAGGTTCATAGAATTGTGTATCAGAAAATGATGAATCATGACTACAACTCAGAAGAGGGGGCCTCTGTGACAGAAACTCAGTAAAGAGGCTGAAGGAGAAAAAATTTGTCAATTTTAAGAAGGGATAACTAAAGTAATAGCTACTTTTATGGAACATACACCCTGATTCAGGTCCTTACATTGCATCCAAAAAGGAAGCTAATGTCTCTGTTTTGTGGGAAAAGATAAAGAGGCAGATTAGAGGGTAGCATAGCAAATTGGGATTTTTTAAGCAATAAATCAGAGATTAGGTAAATGTCCAATTATAATATGAAAGAGCATCAAAAAACAACCATTAAACATTGAAGCATGAAATAATATTGAAGAATATTACTTGTTTAAGGAAACACCAAGATCTTGCTTTGAAAAACTTTTATAAGAGTTAAATACCTTTTACTGTAGAATTTATTTTTTCTTTAAAGTAATTTTTTTTTCAGGCAATTTAAGGAATTTGATTTTTTTTAGAAATTTTATTTATATGCAGAAATACACTCATTGTATAAAAGAAGACAGTAGATGAATGAATACATAATTGAATATATTTCTTACATTATGTTTAGGCATGTAAATATCTTAAGTGGGTAAACTTAAGTAATTGTTATATTGAATTAAAGATCATCCATGTCTCCAGATAGTATAAGTTTTTCTTTTTTGGAAGGCAAAAGCTAGAAGCTGTCTTTTTATCCATCCAAGATCTGATGGAAGAGGGAGCCTTTAAGGAATTGTGTGAAGATGAAAGAACATTTGGTGTGCGGAGGGCAGATGGCATTTTATTATATGATATTGTTTTAGAATGGAATTCAGAATGATAGACAGCTATACATTAAGCTAGTATTCTGAAATTAGTGCAAGATTGGAAATTTTATATCCATATAAGGAAAATCTGGTAGAATACAGCAGTATGATAATTAAAAGCCATTTAATGGAATTAGATGAAGTTATACGTATTTGGAATGAGTTGCAATAAGCCAAATGGTTTCTATTTAGGTAAAATGAGTAGACTGTGTGTGTGTGTGTGTGAGTGTGTGTGTGTGTGTGTGTGTGTGTGTGTGTGTGTGTGTGTGTGTGTGTGTGTGTGTGTGTGTGTGTATGTGTATATGTGTATGTGTGTCGCATGTACTAGACATAGGTAGTCAATGAGAAACAGTGCAGACTTGGTCCAGTTTATGATCTGTGCTCTGTATTTGTGAGACTTACAATTAGGTTGAAGAGGGGACAGGAGTTACAGTCAGTTAAATAAACAATTTCCATAGGATCTGAAAATACAATGATGAGAAAAACTGGTGATTTTTAGGTGTCCCGGGTAGGGGCTCTAAAGAAGTCTACAGAGATCAGAAAAGGCTTCAATAGGGAGGGGCATGTTAGTTGAGATATAACAAATAGGTAGGATATAGTGAAGAGGGGACTATAATCAAGGAAAATTATACATGGATACAGCAATCAACAACTCTTAAACCTGAAAAGAAAGGTAATATTTATTAGAATAAGCAAAAGTTAAGTGTGGTGTTGTGATTTATAATGAGAAATATATAATTGGTCTTCTTCCCTGTTTTTTGCACAGACTTTCTAAAATGCCTGGAACTCCCTAAGTGTTGAGAGCTATATGGTCTTTTGTTATGTTAATGAGGTGAGTTTGGACACCACCAAAGGATGGGGACTGATTGCTAGAATAACTAACCATGTTTTTAGAGGGTTGTGACTTTCAGTCCCAGGCCCTGAACTCCAGGAAGTGGAGAGGGGCTGCAGGTTGAATCAATTGCCAATGGCCAATGATTTAATTAATCATGTCAATGTAATGAAGATTCTATAAAAACCCCAAGGGACTGGGTTCGGAGAGCTTCCAGGTTGGTGGTTGGTGAATACGTGGAGATTTGGGGAGAGTGGCCAGCTCAGAGCAGGAAGCTGCATGCCCTTCCAGTACTCCACCCTTCCAACACCCCCCCACCCCCACTCTATGCATCTCCATTTGGGTGTTCCTGAGATATATCCTTTGTAGTAAACTGGTAACCCAATAAGTAAGATGTTTCTGTGAATTCTGTGAGCTGCTATAGCAAATTAATCAAACCCGAGGAGAAGGTCACGGAAACCTCTGGTTTACAGCCTGTCCATTAAAAGTGCAGGTAACAAACCAGACTTGCAACAGGCCTCTGACGTTCAAAGAAGGGGTTGTTGGAACACCTAGTCTATTACCACTTGGTCAGAAGCACAGGTGACAACCTTAGCTTGCAACTGGTGTCAAAACTGGGGGATGGGGACACTCTTGTAGGACTGAATCCTTAACCTGTGGAATCTTATGCTATCTCTCAGTCGATAGTATCAGAATTGAGTTGACTTCTTGGACATGCTGCTATGTCTGAGTAATGCTTGATGGTGTTTGTGAATCCTTCTCCCCCATGTTGAAATCAGGTCCAGAAACCCAAAGGATTAAGCATGCTTGGAAAGTACAGTAAAAGGGAAAGCATCAAGAAAAGTGGGTCTGAAGAGAATGGTAGAAGCGTATCACATACCAGTATGTATCAAGATACATACTGGTATCTTGAATACTGTCTTAAAAAGTTTGGACTTTATGCCAAAAGCAATGGTAAATCATTTAAAAGTTTTAAAGAGGGGCAGGTGTGATTTCAGAGTTTCAAATAAAGGGTAATGTGGCTGCACTTTTGGGAAAAGGATTTGACAGATAGTAAGACATGGGGCAGGCCATCAGGTAGCAAGAGCAGCGATCCAGGAGAGAAGTTATGGTGACTTGAATTCAAATATTGAGAGTGCAGATGGGAAGAAGTGGACAGAGCTAATAAAAATTCAGCAACTGAAATACTGGGTAGAGGGGATGAAAGCTAAAAAGGGTGGGCAAGGCTGTTGTATAGGATATTCTTGGTAATTGGTTTAATGGTGGTGCCCGTTATTGAGATAGGAATTAAAAGGAGGTTAATGCTGAGTTCATTTGGATATTGAAAGGCATAGAGGGTGTTGCAGTGAAAATGCAGGTGAAGAGTTGGGTCTGGCACAAGATCTGTGCTGCAGGTAATGGTTTAGGTTCCATATGGTTGGTAATTAACCTTGGGTGTAGAAGAGTTCACTCATGGAGAGCATATGGAGTCCAACAGGAAGGAGACTTAGGATAAAACCCTGAGGAACATCAGCATTTAAGGGAAGGACAGAGGAAAGTAGTTTGTAAAGTTGACTAAAAGGAGTTTTCTAGAATGCAGGTGGGAAAGATGAAGTAAGTTTAGTGTCAAGTAAATGGAGTATTTGAAAAATGAAGGATTTGGTTAATATTTTCACATGCTACAGGTAGGCCAAGTAAGACAAAGATAAAAAATTTCTAATGGATTTGGCAACAAAGAACAAATGGAGAGAGGAGTTGGAGAAAATCCCAAATTTCTTCATGTTGAGCAGTGAATTGTGAGACCATAAAAGAATGAGGTTGGAAAAGAACTTAGACTTCTTAGAGGAGGAAATTTAATTTGTCGAACTGTATTAAATCGATAATATTTAATCATTTTGTCCAACAAAAACAGCAATTTTGTATGGTTTCACCTATAGAAGGGGACAATAGAGTAAGAGAGACATTTAAGTGTAATGGTTAATAGCATAGACACTGGAACTAGACTCCTGAAGTTCCAATTTTGTTTCTATAATTAAAGATCGGTATTATTTGGGGTGAGTTACTTTAATCTCTGTATTCCTCTTTCCCTCACATGTAAAATGAGGCCCCTATTAGTTCTAAACTAACACGAAAATGACAGACACATATTATTGTTTCTTTTACTCACTTTAAATTACAGTGCAGTTCTTTGGTTGCACATCCTCTCTGTCCTCCCATTCTCTTTTCCTCCTTGCTAACGTTCTTAGTGTAACATGGAACATCCTTATGCAAAACTACATCTCATATCATAAAATTGTAAAATTAATC
>NW_017732807.1:162021-169150 GCF_001890085.2 Hipposideros armiger | reverse complement strand
AAAAAAAAAGGCAAATTTTATGAACAATGAAATGCAGTTTATAGGTATACAATTTGATGAGTTTTGATAATTGTATAATTGTATAATCTTGTCTGAAGAATACTCTTGGCAAGATGGGGAACATTCCCATTAGCTTAGAGACTTTCCTTATGCTCCCTTCCCATTCATCTGTATTTCCTTTGGCAACCACTGTTCTGATTTCTATCATCACAGAATCCTTTGACTGTTCTCCAACATATATGAATGGAATAATAGACTATATACTATTCCTTCTTCTTAAGTTTAATATATTTTTGAAAGTCATCCATATTGTTGCATTTATCAATAGTTTATTATTTTTTCGTGCTGAGTAGTATTCCATTGTATAAACATGTCACAATTTGTTTATTCAATTTCTTGTGGATGGACGTCTCAGCTGTTTTCAGTGTTAGGTTATTATGAAAAAGCTGCTATGAATGTCCACATACAAGGTTTGTGTGGACTTATGTTCTCTTTACTGAGAGTGGAACTGCTGGGTTTTAGAGTGTGTATATGAGTGGTTAATATATTATATGGGATTGCCAAATAGTTTTCTAAAGAGGTTGTACTGTTTTACTCTCCCACCAATGATGTATAAAAACTATCGCTTTTCTTCTTTCTTGCAACCTTTGAAGTTCTCGGTCTTTATAACAACAGCTATTTTAGTGGTTCCCAGTGATAACTTACTGTGGTTTTAATTTACATTTCTTTGATGACTAATGATGTTGAGCATGTTTTCATGTGCTTTTTGGCCACCTGTATGTATTCTCTTATTTGAAATGATTGGTTAGAATATTGACACATTTTTAATTAAATCGTTGGCCTTTTTATTGTTTTAGGAGTTGTTTGTATGTTCTGAATTTTCATCCTTTGTCATGTATATGTACTACAAATATTTTCACCTGATATGTACCTTAGCTTTTAATTTTCTTTAAATGTCTTTTATTTTCAGGACTTACTTTTAAAAAATATATTTTTCAATTATAGTTGACATACAATATTGTATAGGTTTTAGGTATACAACATAGTGATTAGACATTTATATAAATTACGAAGTGATCACCCTGGAAAGGCTAGTACCCATCTGACACCATGCATAGTTATAATATTATTGACCATATTCTCTATGCTGTACTTTACATCCCTGTGACAGTTTTTATAACTGGAGATTTGTATTTCTTACCCCTCCCTTTTTCACTCACCCCCGGCCCCCCTCCTATCGTGCAACCGTAAAAAGGTTCTCGATATATATGGGTTTATTTGTATTTTGTTTGTTCATTTGTTTTGTTTTTTAAATTCTACATGTAAGTGAAATTATGTGGTATTTAGCTTTGTCTGTCTGACTTATTTTACTTAGCATAATACCCTCTAGGTCCATCCATGTTGCCTCAAATGGCAAGATTTCATTCTTTTTTATGAATGAGTTCCATTGTAGCCATTATATCCATGTACCAATGTACCTTATCTTCTTATCCATTCATCTGTCGATGAACACTTAGATTGCTTCCATATCTTGGGTATTGTAAATAATGCTGCAGTGAACATAGGGATGCATATGTCTTTTCAAATTAGTGTTTTGTGTTTCTTCACATAAATAACCAGGAGTGGAATTTCTGGGTCATATGATAGTTCTATTTTTATCTTTCTGAGGAGTCACCATACTGTTTTTCATAGTGGCTGCACCAATTTGCAATCCCACCAAAAGTTCACGAGGGTTCCCTTTTCTTCACATCCTCCATAACATTTGTTGTTTGTTGATTTATTGATGATAGCCATTCTGACAGGAGTTAAGTGGCACCTCATTGTGGTTTTAATTTGCATTTCCTTGATGATTAGTGACACTGAACACCTTTTCATATGTCTATTGGCCATCTGTATGTCCTCTTCGGAGAAATGTCTATTCAGGTCCTCTGCCCATTTTTTAATTGGATTGTTCTCTCTCTCTCTCTCTCTCTCTCTCTCTCTCTGTGTGTGTGTGTGTGTGTAAAGTTGTATGTATTGATATCAAAATATACTACATGGCTATAGTAATCAAAACAACATGGCACTAGAATAAAAACAGACACAAAAGTCAATGGAACAGAATAGAGAACCCAGAAATAAACTCATTCCTATATGGTCAGTTAATCTATGACAAAGGAGGCAAGAATATGTAATTTAGTAAAGACAGTAAACTCTTTGACATTGCCCTTAGTAATGTTTTCCTGGATATGTCTCCTTGGGCAAGAGAAACAAAAGAAAAAAGTAAACAAATGGGACTACATCAAGCTAAAGAGGTTTTGCACAGTGAAGGAAACCATCAACAAAATGAAAAGACAACCTACTGAATGGGACAAGATATTCACCAATGATACACCTGATAGGGGATTAATATCCAAAATACATAAATAACTCATACATCTTAAGAGTCTTTTGAAGAGCAGAAGCTACTAATTTTTTAAAGGTCTAATTTATCATTTTTTCTTTATATTTGGTGTTGTTTGTGTTCTCTCTAAGAAATCTTTTTATACCTCTGGGTCACAAAGGTCTTCTCAATATTTTCTTCTAGAGACATTATGGTTTTAGCTTTTAAATGTAGATTTATAACCCATCTAAAAGTGATTTTTGTGTATGGTGTATCCACTTGATTCAGCATCATTTGCCGAAAAGATTTTCCTTTGATGATTGCCATATTTAAAGTGTTCAAATATATAGTGTAAACACAATGAACCCATAGTGTTTAAATGCATAAAATATTGAAAAATAAAGATCATAGTGTTTAAGTATATGTGAACTACCTTTTCATAGTGACCATCCACATGCCTGTTCCAATATCAAAGGAAATATTGATTGCCTTAGAATTATTAAGCATGAGATGTGTTTATACTGAGCTTTAAAATTATATATAACTATATGAAAATTTTTCTATTCCTCATAATAAAATATGAACACAGCTTTCTTATTGTAACTGAGGAGAAAACCAGCCAGTCTAGAGATCTTGGTGTTTAATGACTTTGACAAGCATAGCATTCTACCAATAAAGAAGTAAGATATTTGCTGCTAATGAGCAATAGTGGTGTCTTGTAAAACCTGAGCAAGTGAGCTGGCCTGAGTAGCAAAGTAGGCTGTTGTATCACAGAATAGTAGGGAACTATTTACATATTAAACATTGCAATTAGAAAATACCATATCATTTTAGATAATAGGTTGTATGCTTTTTCTATTTTTGCAAGAAAAAAACCAATATATTGTACAGAATTGACAACCCTATACTAGGTAAAATAGATATACCTGTAGACAAACAATTGAGACATATACATCTGCACCTACAGTGATAGCCCACTCATATCTCTTGATCTTCAGTGGCATGTTACCTGCCAGCATTGCTATCATTGTGAAATGTGACATAAAGATTTTGGAATTGACTAAGGTCATAAGTGACTGGTGACTTTGCATTAATCCCTAAAGCACAGGTACCGAACCACTATCATTTAGTACACACGTAGGTACTCAGCACGTCAATAATAATAACCAAAAAGGGGATTTAACAATGACCCAGGCTGACAAAATACATCAGTGCTGGCATCTGACAAGCTAATTCTTGGGGAAGTGTGTTTATACAGGCAGGAAGGCTGCTTCCTGAAGGAAAATGATTGTGTTATGCGGTTTAGAAGTAGGACAATTTCTGTTTGCATTTGGACAGGAAGAAAAATGGATGTGGATGCCACCAGGTGAATATAGCATGGTGAGGTACTAGAATGAGTTTTCATAGAGGTATTTAGGACCTCCTATAGAAAGTTGTGAGAAAGGAGAAATAACTATTTTGTTTTCCTCAAAAGGTATATATTGATATTTCCTTGGAAATGGATGTTTTGATTAGGTGACCTGTGGATATCAATTTTATGCTATATTTTAAAAAAATTCATAGTATTGGACATAATTACTTATGTTACTATAAAGGAAAACTGCTCTTGAAATTTATTTCAATGTGAAATGTTAGATTGTCTGATTTATATTAAATAGTAGTCCATAGAGATGTTTAAATCTCTGAAAGAAAAAAATATATATATGTATGTCAAACTTTTACAATATTAGTTAGTTTAAGATCCACGTAGGATGATAGGAGAGAATAAAGTCTCTGATGCATCTAATGTTTGCTATCAGTAGCTCATTTTGACCACTTCCAATTTGAAATGAAAAAATAGGCACAACTTTCTTAGGTACAATTTACTTCCTAGTTCCTAATAACTGTATTGTATAATTGGTGTTTGAGAGGATTCTGTACGTTTGTTTTGACTCCTAGTCATCTACCATTGTTCACATGGCTGGAGCCAAATGGATCAGATTGTTCACCCAACACTTTCTGGTGAGAAATTGGCGTTACAACTGAGAAGAAGCCACCACTTAGGAGGAAATGTAAACTCTGGAATTGTGGGTCTGAACTTCAGACAGAAGAAGACAGATGCACCGAATGAGGACAAGATGAGCGAGGATTTCCTATGTTTCCTGTGACCTTCCAAGGAAGTTGTTCAAGGGACCCAGCTGACTGGTTCCTTGAGAAACCCCAGAATTTTTACAAGATATGCACGTTTCTGATAATTATTTAAGATAGCTCGCATTAGTTTATTTTATTTGCAACCAAAATAACTTTGACTTAGCAAAAACAGAACTGGTTCTAGAATAATAGCCACCTCTTATAATGTTTTAGTTTGAGTTCCCCTAAAAGCAGATCCCGAGATGAGGATTTGAATGTAGAATCTTAACGTGTACTAGCACTGATTGCCAACTCTGAAATTAACTAAAATTCCAAAGCAACTTTGTTCATCTTTAAAGAGTTGGCATTTTTTGTTTGTTTGTTTGAATGCTTGTGAGTCTAATTATAGTTATATCGAAATTCAAGTTGCCTATATGAATCCTAGGGGGTGGAAATAAAAGGAAAAGAACATAGCTGTGAAGGTTGTCCTGTTCTTTGTTGACATCTACATTGCTGATGGTATTTAGGATAAATATATATTTCAGTTTTGCCGTCTATTCATTTTGGATAAAGTTAAGTGCAAACTTAGTTAGCAAGAGGTGCATAATGTCTTATAATTATCTCCAGAAGTACACCTTGAAACAGATACTGGAGTGTAATTAATTTACTATTTTGGAGGCAAACTCAAGAAATGGGGAAGTTAGATGTACAGGAAAGGCAGCCAACAAAGTTTTTTTCTTTTTTTTTTTCTTCAAACAAGCTACTAGTATAGGAAGCTGATACTTAATCACAGTGGGAATATTATTAGGGAGCCAGGGTAAAACATATACAAGCTGAGGGAAGAGGAAGCTAATGTATTTACACCAAATCCTGTTGGACAGCAGCTCCTAGAGAGCACTAGTTCCCTGACAGAGCATGCTGCTTACTTGGGGGCAAAGAAAAAGGCAGGCTCTGACAGCCAGTGACAGCCCTTAGGCAGGAAATGTGTAGGCCCTGGCTGTTGGAAGATGGGCAGGTGTGCCTTCAAGTTCAAAGTCTGAGGAGAGACAGACAAGCACAGACACTGCATGCATAGGATGTTATAGTGTAAGATTGTTTTGATCCACTTTTTGACTGCGTAGCACAGACAAAACATGGGAGAGTCCCTTGTAAGTCAGAGAATAGTCAACTAAATAGGGAGAACGATGGTTTGTCTACTCAGCCTCCTGCCCCCTCAAACAACAAATGGATGAACATGAAGTAGGTTTGGAGAGCACCTCCCCTGAAATGTTTCTGTATGAATGAACTTTAGCATAATGCTGCTCTTTATTGAACTGATGCAAAATATTGTAGCTGCTTGATAACAGCCTGCCACATTACAAATCACCACTTGCAAGGTTACACAAGGTGCCCTTAGAAAAAGCTAAGTGAATTACTCCAAATAGTGTGTCTGTATTCAAAAGGAAAATAGCTGGTCGTTTGGGAGTGACAGTCTTTTCTTTTGGTTTCAAAAGGCCCATTGCCATGCTCTGCCTTTCCAGTTGCTGCTGAGAGCTGAAAACCTGCAGTGAACAGGTGAATAGAAGATATTTCTAATTGAGAAAGAAAATAAGAAAAGAATTTTTGTGCAACAATCACAACGTCTCTCATTTTACTATTGTAATGTTTATAAACTTTCAGGTTGGTTAAACTAAATGTAATTGAAAATATAACATTTAGCTAATGCATTTCCTTAATTCTTCTTCAATTAACTTTCTTATTAAACAATGTCCCATACTTCTTATTCCTTTCTTATGTATTAAATCTGGAAGAGTCTATTTAACTTAACTACCAACCATATGTCTCAAAATACATCCACACACAGGGGCGGCCGGTTAGCTCAGTTGGTTAGAGCGCAGTGCTCATAACACCAAGGTTGCTGGTTTGATCCCCGCATGGGCCACTGAGCTGCGCCCTCCACAACTAGATTGAAAACAGCTACTTGACTTGGAGCTGATGGGTCCTGTAAAAACACAGTGTTTCCCAATAAAAATCTTAAAAAAGATATATACATATATATGTATACACACACATACACATGCATATACCCACACAAACATATGTATGTGCATTCATACATGGCATGTAGGGGAAATACACACAGACACATCCCACATCCCACACATGTGTGAGTTCTTGCAAAAAGAGTGGTCTGTAGAAATATGAAAGGATGAAGACTACAGTAAAGGAAAAGAAAAGAGAATAGCCGCATACACACTTTAGTATTATCCATACCTGTACCTTCAAAAAGCCACCGAGTTGAATTTGAAAATCACTATGTGAACAAATAAACTGTCTTTTACTGAAATGATTATAACATCTGTATTATAGTGAATAGAACAAAAAAAAATTTTGGATATCTTTATTTGTGCATTAGAGTTTTTGATGAAAGGAATAAGCAATAAGTGGTTTTGGAATGACATATTCCTGCAAAGATAGCCCTCTGGCAAGTTCCTGAAACACTGATAATTCTGATTTTTAAAACTGGCATTAAAATTTGGGACACAAAGGAAATATGAGTATGGTAACGTTTCCAGATAGTATTTTTTTCAAAACATGATATGATTCAATCACTTCTTATATTCACTGATTTTTTTACTACCTGATTTTAGGCAATTATGTAAAATATATGTTGTTAAA
>NW_017732807.1:156311-161771 GCF_001890085.2 Hipposideros armiger | reverse complement strand
TAGATGTTACCCTATGGGAATGGATATAAACCAATAAGTAAAGGACATTTTATCTCAAGGCTTGGTGCTCATTTTTGTCAATTATTGAATTTGAAGTAGTAATTAATAGTACTTAATAAAAAGACATTATTATTTAAAGCACCCCTATTTCATAAGCAAAATAAGCCATTTTAATATTCTAGAGCTAGTTGAGAAAAATGTCTACATTTGAAGTGGTTTGAACAGTGCAGTAATATTTTTAAATGGCAAAATATTGAAACAACTGCTGTTAATTATTCTAGTTGGAATGAAGATATTATTACTGCTAAACAAAAAATAACATGTTTTCATTGCAGTAGACCTTAATCATGTGCCAGTCATATTTATTTGAGATAATATACTACAACTTTTTTTTTTTTAAATTAGTTGGTAATTTGTGTAATGGAAAAAAAATGAGTTGATATTACAATAGCCTGCTAGATCCTAAAATTACCAAAAAATGATGTTGGGTTTTTAATCATGAAAAAACATTCCACATCTTGTACTGAATTATACATTTATAAGAAATAACTTCTACAATTACTCTAGAAAGTTAATGGTATTTTTTTCTGTGGAAATTTTGTAGCATTGAATGTGCTTTTTAAAATTAGGTTAAAAAATATACTTATTGCAAGTATGATATGCAAATACAAAATTCTGAATTGCTAGTGAGCCTTTTTAAAAAATTTTCTTGGCAAATACAGTTACCGAGCACTTTTGTAACAGTGTATGAATATTAGACTTCTATCATATAGTTTTTATGTTTACACTCATAGTCAAACTTTAATCTCTTGCTTTTTGCTTGCTTGCCTGCAATTCTTCAATGTAGGTATGATACAATGTCAGTGTGACAAAGGTAAAACTGACGAAGGCACCAGCTTTAAGTAATTTTGATTTTAGAGAGAACATTTTTTTCTATGTTTTTCTACTAAGGTTAGTTCATTGTAGTAGTGGTGTGCATATACTCATACTTTATACTTTTGTATATTAAACATTCTAATAATTCAACTTAGCAGATATTTATTGAGTGTAACTGTGATTCAAGCACTGTGCTAGCTGCTAATAAACAAAGATGATAAAGCAATAACTGCTTAAAATAAGCTCCTCTACCCCCAAGAAATCAGAATTTCAGAATTTCACATAGTATTAGGTAGATTCCATTGTTAGGTTTCAATAAATCTTTGTGAAAATCTGTATTTCAAGTTTTTGAGATATCTTTTTTGGTAGTTAATTTTTTTCTACTTTTATTATTTAAATATGTAGAGTAATATAAAGATGCTTAATTTTGCTGATAGTGATAGACATGATTAATATGGTGAAACAGCCTCAAATGTTATGGCTATGTTTTAATATAATTTCATTTGAAGTTAATTTCACCTGCTTATTTCCAAAAATAGGACCTTTTTATGATGTGATTGATGAGATTAAGTTCTGGAAATACACAATGGACCCCTGAGTCCTCATTTCTGATATCTTATGCTAAAAGGGTATTGTATTTCCAGAGCTATTCAGATATTTCAATCTAAATACAGGGGTATGCTGTTCTGTTATTTCTTGATAGAATAGGCAAAATAAATATAGAGAAGTAAAAATTTTCAGTTTTGAAATAAACACATCAAAGCCTCAGATGAAAACCACTAATATGTGCCTATGCTTTTCAGCTTTTCAACTACTGATGTTTATGCGGACTTTGGATGGAGGAAAAAAATCTCATTGTTACATAAATGTTTTCAGAATTATCATTCCGTGTATGGGCTATTTAGAACCCCCAATACAAGATAGTGATAAAGAGCTTAGCATTAATATTTATTAATATAAAATGAATACATTCCATAAATTCTGTATATTTTCAGCTGATTGCCTGTAGAGTAGATGCGTAATATGTGCTTTTAAATGTTATTTCTTATGCTCTAATTTGATTTACTTAAAATGGTAACAAAACACATGGCTTGCTTTTCTGCTTCAAGGACACTTGCTGGCTAACTCTGCCACTAAAAGGAAATGCTTCGTTTGTCTCACTGCATTATTAGGATTGTGAAGAATGTCTCTTTAGTTATGTCATTCTGTATAATGATTTTTGGTATAATTTAAGCAAGTATTAATGCAGTTCACAGAGAATAGCTGCTACCTAATTAGTTGCAACCCATTCAGACAGGTGGGTTCTGTCAAAATTGAAAACACTGCCAATGATCATGCTAGTTCTGATCTTTTTTTAAAAGATTTTTTATTGGGGAATTGGGGAAGAGGAACAGTGTTGGGGAATTGGGGAAGGGGAACAGCCAAGTTGGTGTTCTTTAATCTTAGTTATGGAGGGCACAGCTAGCTCAGCTCCAAGTCCACTCACCATCTGGCGGCCCATTGGCACCTTGTGGCCGCTCAGCTCAAGGTGCCATGTTCAATCTTAGTTGTGGGTGGGCATAGCCCACCATCCCATGCGGGAGTTGCATCGGCAACCTTGTTGTTAGGAGCACGTGCTCTCACCAGCTGAGTCATCCTGGCACCTGTTGGCAGCTCAGCTCGGGTGCAGCTCACTGGTCCACATGGGAATTGAACCGACGACTTTGTTGCCCAGAGCTCTCACTCTTAGCCAACTGAACCACACAGCCAGCCCAAATTCTGATCTTCTACCTCAGAACTGGTGAGTAGTTCTATGGAGCTAGCATAGGCATTTGTGGATCAGTTGAGACTAGAGAAGTTGACAAGGGCAAAATCATGAAGGAATTTATGACCTAATTAGTTGAGTATTTATCTTTTCAGTAAAAAGGGACAATTATAGATCTTAAGTAGAGTAAACTTATATTTGCTTAAATATTACTTAAATAAAAAACTTTAGCACATTCATTTGGAATCCCTTATATTTTTCACAATAAAAGTGATCCTTATGGATTAATAAAAGCAAGTATAGCTGTTTAATAACCTAGAATTAGGTATGTTGCCAGTGAGTAGATTTCAGGAGGACAGAATTCTGGCTGTGAGAAAAGAAAATAAAGTCCTTAAAATTGGATATTGGAAAACAAAGGCTATACTAACTCTGTTATGAATTGTTACTAAATTACTTTTTTGTCTCATAAAAAGTATGTCTTAATTGTGCCTGGTCCTGAGAATTTTATTTAGGTATTATGTTTACTCCTTATAATTAAAATAAAGGTGAGAGCAATAGAAATGGAAATGCTCAGACCTAAAAATTGAGGAAAACTTTCCTATCATAAGTGTTAGTAAAATGCACCACAGGGAGATTGAAGCTGTGCTTGAAGTGACTTGCCCATAGAATATAGTAGCTTCCAAGTTTGATACGTTCATCTACAAGTATCAGACTTAAAAGAGGTCGCTGGGCATTTCAGGTAAAAAGGCCAGGTGGCTTTTCTTTGGACAAGAGAAGAGAAGCAGAGATCAAGGATTGGGTGGATAACTGCTTGAAGATAGTGGGGAATTTTTCTTTTCTCTGAAGCACTAAAGAGTGACACACAAGTGGTGCTGCTTTATGAAGAGTCACGGGGTGGCTGCCAGTGTGTGCATTCAACCTAAATGCACAGCTTAGCTCCAACTTCTTGGACAATCAGATTTTGGTAACAAAACCAAGAGTTGCATTTGATAAGGTCATTCTTCCCTTGTATCTAGAAGCACAATGTACGTAAATCTGAGTTTTTATAAGGCCAAGGTTCATATAACTTCATCTGAGCCTCTAACAGAGCTTTTTAAGATTCATAGTAGGATTTCCATCTTACTGATGACAGAGCCAAGGTCCATGCAGCTAGGGAGTGGTCAAGCTTGGCTTGAACCCCAGACCTTACTGACAGGAAGCCTAGGCTGCAAACGCCACACTACAGGGCCTCCCTGACAGCAGCTGCGCTGCCTAATCATATACCCACATTGACAAGTAACAATGTATATCCTGTATAATGTCCACCACTTAGAGCTACTTGAAAATTAGATCACATGCAATGTGATCCTGATATAAATATCGGAACTTATACACCAGAAACTCGCACTGAATTCTGGAATTAACCATGATTATTTTCAGTAATTCCCAAATTTTGTACAATGACTATTTCTGCTAGAGTCAGAAAAATATTCTTAAAGAAATCTCTATCATGCTTTGAGTTGGTGCTTCTAATAGGCATAATTCCTTGTCATTGTAACATGTCCATTTTCCCTTCTTCATCTGTGAGAGCACAAGCCTGGTTTCTCTTCCGTGGCTGTGCTGCGGTAACTGGGACCTTGAGAAGGGATGCATTTCTCCCATTCCTCAATTTCTCCTCTGTGAAATAAAGGCACTGCGCCTGTTCACCTAAGCTCCATTTCTAATACTGGGCACTCTCCAGAATGCTGTCCTGTATTTGCGGTCACCCTGATGGGAACATGGGCAGAGCTGGAGCCTCCTGCCAAGAGGCACCAGTAAGAGCACCACTTACTTCCATGAATTGCTAACTAATTAAGCCTCCTTCAGGCTTGAGGGCAAGCCCGGTCATCGCAGGCATCACAAGGTGAAGACGTTTCCTTTAATTGGGTTGGAGATGGATGTGAGTTTATGCTTGTGGGAAAAAAGCAAGGTGCTTGCTCCATGGCTTTTGTGTTTAAAAAAACAAAACAAAAACAAAAGAACTTGTTAGAGACTAGGTTGAGTGAGAGGTTTGCAACTCTTAAAGTAGGTCAGGGAAAGAGGGAAATAAGTAGCTGAACGTAGCAGTTCAACTTGTAAGCATGCAAAATGTGGACCATCTCTTATTTAGTGGAAGAACTAGGTCAAGGGTTGAGGTAGATAAACTGCCTGAAGGTTTTCTGGCACCAACTTAATATGCACAGTGAGTTTTCAAAATAAATATGAGTTATTAAGGGACAAATAAGAATTAGTAATAAATGATTCATATTTCTGTCATGGGAGGGTTAATTGCCTAATGTTGCTATAAAATTAATCTGCTTTCATATTTATGCTTGATAGCTTTAATAAATCCAATACACAACTTGTAAAACAGAGAAGGCATTCGTGTATGAAGTGTTGGTTATGTGCTAGTCAATGTTCTAGTGCTTTCCCTTTCCTTAAATGTACCAACCCAGGAATAGGGTTGATAATTGGGACAGAAGCAGTGATAATTACATTTTCTTGCTGTTCATATATCCTGGAGAATGCTAAGCTTAGTGGTTAAGGCTGGGACTAAGGATGCTGGTGTTCAGATCCCAGTGACAGCACATGCACTCTGTGTTACCTTGGAAAAAGTTCTTATCATTCTGCATAGCTCATGTTCTTCTTCTGTAAAATGGAAATTATATCTGTCCTAACATTTAAGGTAATTTTGAGGATAAATCCATATAAATCTCTGATAAAGTACGTAACATACAGAAATAGCTGCTGCTGTTTCTCCTCCCCTATGGCCTTTTTTTTTTTTTAGATTTTATTGGGGAATTGGGGGAGGGAACAGCATTGGAGAATCAGGGAAAGGGAAC
>NW_017732807.1:90168-155644 GCF_001890085.2 Hipposideros armiger | reverse complement strand
AATGGCTGACAAGGTTCTCTGGATGAACCAGGAATCTGGGCTGAGGTGCGCCCTTTTCTCTGCTGCTTAAAATCTAAAATTCTTCCTTAGCCGTGAGATGAATTTTTGGTTTTGTTTTTAAATTTGTGTCAGTGAAGAACTTGATTAGTTAAAGATTCAGTTTACCAATTTACCATGTCATGTAAAAAGTATGTAAGATGGTTTTACCTGGGAGAGTACAGTAGGATACACTGTATTCTGAGACGGAGCATCAGGATATAGGCATAAATTTTCAAAGGGGCTTGATAAGGATTCATGGGCAAACAATGACTATTTCTATAAGGTTTTGTGTTTTTTTTAAGCATGAGGAATAAGAGTAAATACACTATTGCATGTTGTTTAAGAGGGTTTAAAAAAAAAGCAAACTTGGTTTGAACAGCATGGCCTGGGTGTGACTCCCTGCTCTGTAGCTCCTGACTGCATGGGAAGTTGTTAACCAGCATTTCTTAGTGTCTTATCTATAAGATGGAGATACCAGTGTATTCCCTTCACAATGTTGCAACAGGCTTATATGAATCAGCACTTAGAGTAGTGTTGGTACTCATCTAGCATCCAGTCAATGGTGGCAATTGTTGTTTATTTTCCTCTTGTATGTCATATAGACCTCTGTGTCGTAAACCCAAACAGTATACAATATAGATTAAATAGAACACTCTGGGCTACCCTGGGAAAATAACTAACATTCACTATTTCTATGACCACATGTGCTCTAGATTTCCAATTATGGATGTGTGAGAGGACTTTTTGGAAGATGATCGATCTGTGAATTGGAAACTGCCTATTTGTTTTTCTCATTTTATAAAGTGCCTCCATATTAACGATTACATTTGCATGGCCTTGAATGCCGTTTACCTTGGCTTGAGTCTCAGGATTCCGTCATGATGTACATCCCAGACTTCAGAAGTCATGGGGACAATAACAATAAATTTTTATCACTAACATTTATTTAGGACTTATGATATGTCATGTACTCTATTAACACTTTACAGGCATTATCAATTTGACAAATTCATGATATTATTATTATTATTATTTTATAATCCATCCATAAACCATTCCTTCAACTGCTTTCAGAAGTTCCAGAGCACATTGTCAACTTTCTATAAACCCTAACTGCCCATTGCAATTAGAATGAAATGCAATGTCTGAATCATGTCCCCCCTTTTCTGGCCTCGTCCTCCTTTCTGATCTAATTACACACCATTTTCATTCCACTGCTCTTTTTGTTCTAGCAGCACTGGTTTCCTTTCTCTTCCTTGACTGGCTATTGGCTCTCTCCTGTGTCAGGGTCTTTGTGCTAACTGTTTGCTTTTCTGGGAAAGCATCACCCTCAGAACTTTGCATGGCTGATTGTGTCTCATCATTCTTTCCTTTCCTCAGTGTCTTTCTGTGGTCAGTGTAAGTTGTCTCCTTCCCCACCCTCTTCTGTCCATTATTATCTTTTCTTTTTATTGAAAACATTTGTCGCTAACTCAAATTTATTTACTTCTGTATATCCTTACTGCCTGTCTCTGTTTACATGTTGTAATTCCATGACTATAGAACCCTTTCCCCCTCTCCCATCACTATACCTGGAGAAACACTTGGCTTGTATTAAGCATTCAAATATTTGGTGAGTGAATGACTGAGTGCAGTTTAGAAAGGTGCGAAATGTGTCCTCCATCTTGGGGCTAGGGATGTGACAGAGCTCAATACATTAGAATCCAAGCCTACTGCTCTCCAAGGTAGTGGGACATAATAATGCATGAGTAGCAATGAAAACAAAACTATAAAAGTTGTGATGTAATAGCTTTTTCACATTTGTTTTATGGTGTCAACCTTTTTACAAGGAAGAAACGCCTTGTTTTACTTCTCATTGCACCTTTACTTCCCATGTGTATGAGTTTCTGTCAACAGTGATGTTCTGGGCCAGTCATTTCAGTCCTGTTAAAAGAATTCTTGTCTTTGCTATTCTGCATAGTTGCCGACTACTGGGAAAATTCCCCAATTAAAAGAAGAACTCTGGCATCTAGTGCATATGGTGATGTGTGTGGAGGAAAAGAATTCCCCACAGTTATATCAGAAATAGCAAAGTTTTATTTTTCAGAAAAATAATACTAAGTGCAGTAGTTTCTAAATCCAACATTCAAGTAATTTAAAATCATTTCAGGAAGGATGAGGAGGCATTTGGATGTCAGGATCAGGTGAAAATATGGGCTCTAGGACACAAACTGTTACTGCAATCATTAGTACATTTACAAATTATTACAAGATATTTTTGTAAGAATTGCTGTAAATTACGGTGATAATAGGATTAGTTTTCTCTTCCTCCTCCTCTTCCTCTTCTTCTTTTTCTGTGAGTCATTTATTTATTCATGTTATAGATAATTGTATTATTTTTTATTTTTTTAAAGTGGTGAAAGAGCAGTTTATTTTAAGAGATATTATAGTACACTCCAAAGAGTGAGGAGCGGGCCCAAGCTTGAAGAAAAGTGGCTCCAGAGCCGGTGATTAGAAGAGAAAACGTACTCCAAAGGGGTAGGATCGGGCCTGAGCAAAAGCATGGCTCGAAAGGCCTATAGATACTTTTGTTAGAGGAAATGGGATCTGAAGGTCAAACACCTTTCAAGTTGTACTCCTTGCAGGTTTATTTGAAAAAGAGAGAAAGAAACAGGGAGAGAAGGAGAGGGAGAAAGAGGAGGAAGAGAGAGAGTGATGACTTTAATGATTTTTTTTTCATCCCCAAAACAAAAAGAATCCCAGTGAGGGTCTCAATGACCAAGGTTTGTCTCAACCAACTCTTTCCAGGGGAGGGGTAAGAGGAAAGCAAGGAAAAACCTAGCCTGATTAAAATGTGAAGACAATCTTGATACTTGGAAGTACTATTCTGTGCCAAACACAACGCTAGAAATGATATCAGGGGAATAAAAGTAGAAGATATTCACTGGTCTTACAAATCTCTAATGAAATTAGGGATGCATAAAAAAAAAACAATTATAAAGCCAGAACATTCTTTTTAAAAATAGCATAATGTTAGATATGTTCTTTGTGGGATGTGTGTGTGTGTGTGTGTGTGTGTGTGTAAATATCTATCTATCTATCTATCTATCTCTCTCTCTCTATATATATATTTTTTTTTTTGCTTGGAAGGAGAAAAGGAAGCCATGGAAAAATTTAAACAAAATAAAAACTACCCAATGAAAAACTACCCAATGTTTCACTCTGAGGCTATTACTGATAATATGTTTATATATGCCATTCTAGTTGCTTTATAGTATAATTTGTTTTTTTCATAGTCACGATCATATATTATGTGCACCTTTTGGTTTGTTGTTTTTACTTAACACTTTAAGTACAAATCTAAGATTCAGATTCAAACTATCAACAGACGAACCAGAAGAAGATAAGTAACTTGAAAATTTTATGAAGCCTCCCTCTGAACTGAAAATTTAAGAAACTGAACATTTTAACTAGGGAGGAGGAAGAATATTCATGCTATTTGTTTTCTTTTAAGTTATCAAAAGTACTATCAACGTTTAAAGTCACTTTAACTTTCTTTGTGAAACTTTGGGAAAAATTAAAAATAAAATTAGTAAATAAACATTCAATTAATTCATCCAGAGGCTATTAGGCATAATGATTAATGCAAAGATATCTTAAATAGTCCCTGGTCTCAAGGAGATTATAATCAGTGTGGTTGGAAATGATAAACCTGTTAAAAATAAATGCAGTTTCTACAAAAAGATTTAAACAAGCTGTTCAAAGTAATGAGAAGGCGTACTAGAAGTTGGTGTTTATTGCTAAATGAATGAAAATATTTGAGTCTGAAGTAGGAAATGCTTTTTCCAAGAGGTGAGATAAAATTGTTTTTAACAGATGAGTAGAGAACAAAGATGTCATTCTGGCTGGCATGATGGTAGAATGAAAGCATAGAGACCCTCAGTGTATGAAGCATTGCTGCAAACACATCGACCGTGAAATGTTCGCCTAGAGTCAATCTAGCACTCCTAATATTGAGTAGTATCATTAAGCAGTGAATATTCTCTTTACTGTTTGTCAAAGCCTATTAAAAATATCAAAACCTGAAGGGAAGGACACATTTCTAAGAAATTTATTACACCTCTCCTCTTATAAATTCTGTCAATAAATATTGTTATGGAAAGTGCTATGCCAAGAATGTTCTCCTCCTTGGTAATAGCTAAGCTATTCATTCATGTTCACAATGTCCCACTTTGAGATATTATAAATTGTAATGGAATTGGATTTTAAATTACTTTGAACATTTAGTCTTCTGTAGGATTCATATTATTCTCACAACTTTAAACATGATGTGTTCTCTTATCTTTAAAACTACATGTACTGTTCTCTGTCTTAATAATTGTGCATTTGAAGCAAAAAGGGTTATGCCATGCATGGGCACAGGAAACATCATAAGTTTTTGTTGGCTTTGAAAATTATTTCCTTAATATGTGATTAAGTCAAATGTAAAGTGTTAAGAATATATGTAGGTAAGAGTTTTAGTACCTGGAGATGTTATCAAGTAGACGTCCTCTAACCCATTTGTGGGGGAAATGACACTACTTCATTCTCATTTTCATTTATTAAAATCCCTGATCTTCCTTGGCTTTCTACTAACCTAATATTTGATTTATTTAATGAAACATGGATCTGCATAAGAGTAGGAGCTTTGAACTCAGACTCTCTTGGTTTGACTCTTGACTGTCAATTATAATCTATTTAATTTAGGGCCAGTTGTAAACCTCTCTGTGTCTTAGTTTTCTTGTTTGTAAAAAGAGAGTACATATTTCAAAGGTGAATCTTAAGAATCAAATGAGCGAATAGTTATAAAGCTACTCATAGAGTGCATGGTAAATGATTTGTGTGTTTCTTAAATAAATAAAACATGAACAAACATACTAAAAGTGCCAATCAACTTGCCATTTTATTTAGCATTTTATTTTAAAATAATTTTAAACTTGCAAGGAAGTTTGAAAAGTAAAAATAGAACAAAGAATACCAGTATATCCTTTATCCAAATTCACATGTTTTTAACATGTATCATGTCTCTTTACCTCTGAGTAGCTTATTGGGTATTACCTAAGATTAGGAATATTGTATTTCATAACTACAGTTCAATAGCCAATCTCAGTAATTTAAACTTTGATGCAATACATTTATGTGATCTACCCTTCTTAATACGCTTGTATCAGTTGACACAATAATGTCCTTTATAGCATTTCCTTCTGCAATACAGGATCCGGCTTAGGATCAGGTATTCCATTGAAGAGTGAGTTATGTCTCTTTAGCCTCCTATATCTATTGTAGAACATTTCGATAGCCCATCTTTGTCTTTGATGACTGACATTTTTGAATAATATTTTCTCACCATCTCCCTTAAAAACAAACAGAACTTTATTTATCTATAGTTAATATTTTTTTCTCACTTGCAACCAGGAAGCAGTCTGTGAGATACTTCAAGATCCTTCTAGATTTAGCATCCATTGATAATTCATGCCTGATACAATCTTTACAGTGATGATGGAAAAGCGATCATTTTGCAACTCAAGCACTCTCTCTGCATACACCAGCCAGCCCTTAGCTTTCTACTGAAAGCCAGGGTCCCCTCCCTCCTTCTCTCCATTTCTCTTTATTTGAGCTCTATTTCTCCACATTTGAAATCAAAATATGTATGTATCCATTTCCTAAATTAGGTTATAAAATTCCTCATTAGAAGTAATTTATTTAAATAGAATTATAAGACACTTGTCAAATTACACTTAGACAAATCAAGGCTAGTTGTATTCTGAACTTTGCATTTGATGGTGTTATTTACAGGGAATATCATCAAGAGAGGATATTATGTACATGTACAAACAAGTCCAAACATGCTTTATAATTGCAGCATTTCATCAACAGTGGCTGATCTAAAGAAAGCGCTTTGTTCTCTTTTATAACTAAACCTTTATTCATCTGACAAGGGAGTCAATGTGCATTTTACATTCCCCGGGGTTTACTTTTGAAGGTTTCTGAATGGCAGACCATTGCCCTTGGAACTACTTCCATTTATCATTTTAAGCGATAATAAAAGGATTTTCTTCTAATTTAATTCTAGTCCTCAGTGCAAGAACAGAGCGCTACAGTTAATAAAAAGATAATTAAGAGACAACATGTGGGTAAAATTGGTGCCTCAATGGAACTTCTGAACACCTGAGAAAGCTGCCTCTTTAAATGTGAACTTTAATTAAATAAATTGATCATATTAGTTATTGGAGGCAAGGCTTTTTAATGGAAATGTGCAGCATGGACTTAATCATTAGTGGAGAGTGGAAGAGCATGCTCTTTTCATAAATATGGAAGTCACTTTTCTGAATTATTCCACATGGAAAATAAGGCCTTTATAGAAAAATAAAACATATGTAGTGGTTTGCACATGGACAGCAAGATGGCAGTTTTTAACTTGCATTAAATGGCAGCCTGAACACCACAAACTGTAGGGGGCCATGGTGAAAAATTAAACATTCTTTTTGTTTTTATTTTATTGTATATATTTCCTACATTAGTAATTGTCATACACTCTCATTCTATAATATGTTTATTTATAAGTTGAGGGAAGATAAAAATAGACATATTAATATTTTCACAATATTGCATGTTTTCTTTTGAAAAATTAGAGTAGCCATTGAGTATAAAATTAAATAAGACTTTAGCATGTTAATATATGCGATTTATGACAAATATCTTGTATTTAATACATTTCCTTAGAAACTGACATTTAAAAATAACTTTCAGGTTAAGGTATGCTCTCAGTACTTTTTAAAATGTATTGTACTTTATGGTGTACATTCCAAAATCTACTGAGGGATGCATACAAGTAGAGACCTTCCTTAAGGATATACAACTTTTCTGTATTTTTTATCATTGTGAGTACAAATTTTACATGTTACAAATGAATGGGTAATGACCTCTACATATATAAATAATTATGGCAGTTAAGCAATAGTGGAACACTTACCCTGAGAAATTTTATACATTTAGCTTATCAGTTATTTGAGAAAATTTATATAGAAATGCCTGAGTAGACGTTGAAAGCATCTTTCAAAACAGATTTTTCAGTGCTGGGTTATAAAAGATTGATGAGACTGATTATTTTTCTACAAACATTTCTGCTAAATGCACATGATTAAAATGTAAACGATTATTTATCCAAGAATATTACATTTAAGAATGATAGCCTTTAAGTTAAATTTGTTCTATCTTCTCTCACTATTCCAAGTCCTTAAATTTAAATGTCCCCATTCTCTTTTGAACACAGTCTCTCCGCATCTATTTTAGTAGACTTCAATTTTCCTGTGTTGTTTTCCTCTTTGCAGTTGCATTGGAATAGCATGCTTACTTTGTAATTATCTGGTAATATCTCTTTTGCCCTTTGGTGTTTCCTCAAAGTAAAATCAAGCAATTCAATTGAATTTTGCACCAGCCTTTTGAAGTTGAAGACATAATACCATCAATAAAAATGACACTAGATCAAACATTTTGCTGGGTCTAAGATGGGTCTAAATTTAAAAAAAGAAATCCTTTCATTTTATTAGTAATTTAATCTAATTCTTTTAATTACCCATGCTCTCGTGTTAGTAACTCCGTGTTTTTTTGTTTTCGAATCATGGAGATAGTGGAAGCCAAGCATAGATGCCACCATAATTTATGGTAATTTGATTAAATTTACCCTGTGACTAAAACACAGCTGTAAAGTGGAGCTAACAGCTCTAATGTAGACGGATAATTAAGAATTATTAATTTTATGGGTAACTTATTTACTGGTTAGCAATTCTACCTGAAAACAATTTAGAAACTGAGATTTGAAATGGTATATTTGCTTCAGAATTATATTTTATTAAAGAAAATATAAAGGAAGACTCATTTTGTAACACTAGGAAAATTCTTTGTTCCCACCAAAACTTTATTGGATTTGAAAAAAGGCACTATTCTCTAGAGTCCTTAAAATAGAAAATTAATAACTACCTACAATGTCTATTGACTAGAGGATGAAGGTATTCTAATTCACTACAATTATTCAGTAGAATAAGAAAAAACAAAACAAAACAAAACACTGATTTTGTACCTCTGCAAAATGCTTATACCATTTGCTTCTTTTCATAGTGGTGATTGCCCTGTGTAGTAGGAATTATTATTTGCTTTATTTCACAAATGAGGGACCTGAGACTAAAAGAATCTAAGATGAAGAGGTAGTGAGTAGAAGAGCAAGGTCTAGAATCCACATGTGCCAGATCCAGAAAGCCTACATTCTAAATAAATTTCTTACACAGAATATATAATATTTGTAAAATATTTAGTGCTGCTAATTTCTCTAAGATATTCCATATTATTTTTGTATAATTTTGTAAAATTCCTCTTTTTCTTAAAAAGCTAGACATTTCTTTTTTGTGTATGTTAAATGACTTCAATTGTAAGAATTTGCTCTTTTTAGTGCAATCTGTACTGTAATATCCATGGAAGTAGGACAAACTTCATAGAGTTGTGGCCCTGGTGGGCAGATTTAAAAATGTACCAGAAATATAAACCACAATACTACTGTTTACCAAATAAGTTAGAATGGAAAAAGTCTCTGTTTTAGAGGAAATCTCTTTCCCTTCTCTCCCTGGAGACAGTTTGTGTGGATTGTGTGGATGAATGTATTTGGGAGTTGATCAGGTAGACTTCACCTTTATAAAGAGTGTCCATAAATTATTTCACAGAAATCTTTTGGCCTAGCACTTCCTGGTCTACACATTTCCTCCGAGCAACTTAAAAAAATTCACTGTCCGGTAATTATTCAATGTTGCCACTTTGCATGACTTGCTTGATAAGTTCATTTTCTTTTATTAAAAAAAAAAGTTTTATATTTCATTAGTATATTTGATTGAATTGAAATCAGTTGAGGGGGGCATGACACTGTAATACTTTGCTGTACCAAATTGAGGAAAGTATTTTAAAATATTAGAAATCACTATGATAGATTATCTCTATCTCTATCTCTATCTTCAATCTATCTAGATATCTCGATATATATATATATATATATATATATATATATATATATATATATATATATATATAGACTTATTTCCCTGAAAATTTCATTGAAGATACAGGAGGTTTCAGTTTTCTTTTCCTACTTTGTCAGCGTTTAAAAATGGCTCTCTATATGTTTCTTCTGAGAGCTGACTTTAATTAAATGCCCTATGTACTATGCACTGAAAAGTTCCTTACACCTTTTATTTTGTAGAGCAGGATATTTAAAGTTGTATGCTGTAGACTGCACAGAGCAAGAACAGAATTCCCTTTATATTTCCTTCCAGTCCAGTTGATAAGAAAATCTGGGAAACACTTGAAAAATGAACTGTTAGCAGGAGAAAAGAGAGAGGTTTGCAAATTTTTTTTTATAGAGGTGACTCAAGTTTATTTTAATTAAGAAAATATGTTTTCTAAGGTACAAAGTTATGTAATTCCAGCTAGCTTATACAACTGGTTAAACAATCACAAAAGACCTTATCCACTGGAACATCTCAGGCTGGCTATGATTCTGTGTCCTGGTTCCCTTGTCCTCTTTTTGAGACAGTTCACTATAACAGGAACCCCTATTTTAATATCTATTCCTCCAATTGATGAAACTCTTCCATAGATCAAACAAGGTTAATATTAGCTTATGGGGTAATTTCAACACTGATTTTTATATATCCAATAATTACATTAATAATTGTAAATTCTCCAATTAGAGAATATTATTTAGCATGAGTGCATGTGTGTGTGTGTGTGTGTGTGTGTGTGTGTGTGTGTGTGTATACACTCTCATATTTCTAGAAATTCTTCTCAACAGATAGGTATTGGCACATAATTTTTCTATATTTTGTGTTTAAAATATAGATTGACTCTTTTAACATTGTAAATAGACATGGTATGAACTGAACCTTGCCAATAGTCATTTCAATGATCACATATATTTAAGCCAGTGCTTTACTTTCAACTGAAAGTGCTCAAAGTAGAAACAGAAATAAAATCAAATATAATTATTTGACATTGTCTTCAAAAGGTTTTAGCCACAATGTTGAATAGAGGAACTATGTTTAAAATAATATTCAACAAAGTCCCTTTCAGAGTAGTAAAACTAAGATTTTCTTTGTGTAGCCTGCATTCAATTAGCATTTTCTTTTTAAGGTATCTGGGCAATAGAGATGACATTTATGAGGTTAAAATGCTAGAAAAGCATCCACAATGTGTTTAAAAATATACATTTAAAAATAGCAGAGATTAACAAAAACCAAGAGAATGCAGCATACCTTCTTGTCTGCATCAACATGATGAAGAACGTTTCTGAGTTGCATTTTCTACCCCATGTTCAGATATTTAGTAACGGTTCTTTAAAACCCCTTCAGCTTCATGAACATGTTGCCTGTGTTTTTTCATTTTCTAGTATATGAGGATCTTGGGAATAAGCCAGCGAACTCATAAAATACCGTAATTCCCATCTCCTCCTGCACAGAAAGTTGCCTTTACCTCCTTGGTGTGAGCAGGGGTGGAACTTGGTATACAGCCCTGATTATGGCAGCTCTGAGTTCCTGAGGCACAGGTATTTATCTGGCTGGCTCTGCCCATCCACTTAACAGGTGCAGATTACTCCAGAAACAAGTGCTGAAACATGGCAAGGCAAATGCAAACTGCTGTCTTCCATAGAGATTACATTCCAAACACAGGATTTGGATGCAGAAAGGCTTCGCTCAGACATCTGTAATGGTGATCTTTAGAAACAGATTACATCTATTGTTTAATCTATGTCTACTTAATCAGTCTACAGTGGGACACTGAATTCATGCCATGGTGACTAAATTCACCTACCTACATAGATAAGGATGTTAGAGATCAGAAAAAACACATTTCTTTTTTATACCTGAGCTGTGCTTCCGCTGAGGTTCAGCCCACTGTCCTTCATTCATTCTCAAAATACTCATTTAATTGCCGCTTTGACAATGCCTTTATTACCTCATCATGTTGATACTTGTTAAACTTCTCTGGATTCTTTTTCTACTGTCTTTGTTTTTAAGGCAGCCTGAGACCATGGAGAGACATTATAGGCAGATGGCTTTCAACTCTCCTTAATTTTTAAAAACAATTTGCAGTTGCCTAGTAATGGAAGGAGCATTTAAACATAGACAAATCCCACTTAACTTTCCTTGAACTTAGGCCATTTATGATACACTGGAGGTGCCTAAAAATGGATATACACGACTCGTATTCATCTTTTCTTATCGGTATATATTGATTACAATTTTAATACAGTTTTTTTCTTTCTTAAAATGCATATACTTTTTTTGGCACCCTCTGTGTGTGTGTGTGTGTGTGTGTGCGCGCGCGCGCGCGCGCGCGCGCGTATAAACACTTTCCTACGATAGAAAAATATGAAATATTTCAACTTGTATTTATAATAGCTAGCAAAACCCAACACAAAAGACTGATAAAGCAAACAAAGCAAAAAGAGAATAATTTCATGTATAAATTCAGTTGGAAAACCGCTAAATAAATTATTAGTAAACTCAGCCATCTTTTTAAGAGTAGCAGATGACAGGAACAAGTAATGTTTTGTTTTGTTTGGTTCCGGGAATGACAGCGTGATTCAATAGCTGGAAATATGATTCATATAATTTATTACACTAATTGATTAAAGGGGAAAAGAAGACATGAGATACTCTTGAAGTCTATAAAAAAGGCATTAAAAAAACTAATAGATTCTTAGTATACTGTGCATAGCATTCTTTATTAATCTGTTAAAGACTCACATCCACCATTTAGTGAACATTTATTGTGTCAAGTCCTTGGCTTGACATTTTACATACCTCCTAGCCCATTCTCCCAGCAGTTTGGTGAGTTCAGCAATGATATCTCTACTTTAAATATGAAGACTCAAAGGATTATGAGCTGAGAGGTGGGGGTTTGAACCCACAGTCTCAAAGTTCTTACTTTCCCACTAGTTCCTTATTACAGTGCTTCTATTTTATTTTATTGTATTTATTTTATTTTATTTTTTTGTAGTTAAATTTTTCTCTATCCCATTAGAATGAGGTGTTTTTAATTTTCAGGTAGTTATTATGTCTTGTTTTCAAGTCTGCTGAACATTGTGCTGTTTTTCACACTTCAAAGTAAAGGTGATATATGAGAAAACCACCCTGGAGGGTGAACATCTCCATATAATCACGTGATGTCTGCAGTTGGTTTACAAGCCTGACTGTCAGTGTGATTGTTTTCAGTTTAGAGTCCTAAGTGGAGACCACTGTATCTTAGCGTATCTTCTGTATTTGGAGTAATATTGCATTATTAATTTGAAATTGACCCACCAGCACATATATAACTCTATCACGTCAGTCTTTTTTCAAGAGGTTCTCTGACCATTATAGAAGCACATAGAGAGTGAATGTTTTCTGCCCTTAAACACTACAGTTTTTACAAAAAAAAAAAAAAAATCCCATTAAGGTATATAGCTACTGTGTGTTAGAGCAACTTGTACCATGCCCAAACAGATAGCAGTGAATCTTATATTTAGGCCACTATGTCACTTCCATTTAATTTCAGACTCTGAGGCTAAACTGATGCAAAGCTCACAGGATGGGAAGGCATTTCTAAAAATTGATCTGAGTACATGCACTGTTTCTTCCATACCTTTTGTCATTCTGTGAAGGTTATGGTTGTGGCACATGACAAAGTATATAAAAGCAAAGCGGCATGTCCTGCAGGCGTAACATGCAGCCCAGCTTCGGATTGGATTTTAAATTGTGTCGATGCCATAAGGGCAGGTGTCTTTAAAGAAACAAGAAAAGCATTGTTCAGCTCTCTACTGGTGAGAATGTAATTTCTAAAAGAGATGTATTTTTCTTTTTTTCCTCAGTGCCACTAAGGTTGACGCTGCTTTGTAATAAAAACTTAGTTAACTCCTAGGGAAAAAAAGCTCTTTGTAACTAAGAGTTTTCTTCTTTGCTGTTATATCAAAGGTCCTCCTATTTAAATTCAGTAAATACCATTTCTTTAAAGTTTTGGTTTTCACCCAGGGGTTTTCTATTCTTCATGAGCACATCCTTCTTCATCTTTGTAGGATGTCTAGCCTTGTCATTATCTTTAGTTTCTCCTCATAAAGCTACCATGAAGATACAAAGAAGTTAATAAAGCTTATTTTCGGCATGCTTCCTCTCTAGTTTATTGCAAATACTGGCCTTGAGCAGTCTTATTCAGGATAACTGAGCCTGTTGGAAAAAAAAAATCCCACAGAACTATGTGGACTAATGTAGGTATAAATATAATTTCCAACCTCAGCTGGCTTACTTAGTAATCTATTTTATTTCTTCCTTCTATTTTCAGATGAACTATTTAGTGCCTTCAGCACTTTCCTAAAGTTTATCTAGAGCTGCTTACTTCAAATATATGACCTTACATATTTTGTCACAAAAGAAAAAATAGGAAGTGAAAAAAAGACAGTTATTGGGGTTTTCTATTAATTTTTGATGAGCACCTTCTTCTGCTTTCTTATATGCTGTCTAGTCTCATCATTATCTTTTGTTTTTCCTCATAAAGTTACCATGAAGATATTAAGGAGTTCATAAAGTGACTTCCTTCCAAAGAGTACAGTAATGTGGGAAGAGAGGAAAAGAGTAACTTCACAGTAAGGAAAGCTGACAGATGCTACTACCTCAGCTAGGTAATCAAGGTCAACATCAATTGTGCAAAGTCATGTCGATAGTATGTATCCTTTTTATAATGTGATGAGAATGTCATTTTAATTCTGTGGTCTTCTCCTGAAAACACATTACCCCAGTGTAATCATGAGAAAAACATCAGGCAAATGCCAGTTGAGGGATATTCTGCAAAATACCTGACAAGTATGCCTCAAAACTGTCAAGATCATCGAAAACAAAACAAAACAAAATCTCTGAGGAAATCTAACTAAGAGGAGCCTAAGTAGAGATTAAAAACCAGGTGTAGTGTACTAGCCTGGATGGGATCCTACAACAGAAGAAGGACATTAAGTAAAAACTAAGGAAATCAGGATAAAGCATGGATTTAAGTTAATAATAATATATCAGTTTGGAATCATAAATTGTAGCAAATGTACCATACTGATATAAGATGCTACTAATAGGAGAAACTGGGTGTGTGTTATATGGGCACTGTTTGTACCATCTTCACAACTTTTCTGTACTAAGTCTATTCTAAAATAAAATATTTAAAAAGTTAAAAAAATATACCTCAATCTTCAGGGTTGACAGTTTCTCACACCTGTGCTTTCAATGGCTGTATTAGAGAGTGTGTATGGGTATAAATGTTTTTGATAACTCTCTGAAAGTAATTTACTGACCTAAAGGCACTTCTCCATTATCCTAAGCACTTTAGCATGTACTCCTGAGAACAAGGATATTCTACATAACGTTACCACTATCACACCTGAGAAATTCAACATTGATTCAATAATATTTAATTTATTAATATATGGTATAGTTATAAAGAACCAAGACTCATTATTTCATTTGATTGAAATGTCTCTTTAGTCACTGTGATACTATGAGTTCTGTCACCTTTGTCTTTCATAACATTAAATTTGTTTAACAGTCAGTCCACTTATCTTATTGTAACCTTCTATTGTTTGGAGTGTCTACTTATGATTAGATTTAGGTAAAACTTTTTTGGCAAACTACTACATAGGAGATGTGAATTTCCCATGACATCTCAGTGGAAAGCACATGATTCCAATTTGTCCCATTATTGTTTCTGCTAAGTTTGTTGCAGATATGTTAATTCAAAATAATAATTTCCCCTGTAATAATAAGTAATCTATGGGACTATCTTTGAGTCTCTGTGTGTGTGTGTGTATACTTTTATGATCTTCTTCTTTATTGAGGTATAGAGAATGCTATCCAGTAAGCAGCTCATAAGGAACTTTAATGCATATGTTATTGTTTTGTTTTTTTTATGGTGTGTCAAAAATAATGGATAATCAAGAAGTCATTTGAAAATGAATGAATAGCCTGTGTCAAGACAATGAGCAATTTTAATGATTACTTCCATTAATTTAATTCCGTAAACAGGGACTATGGAAAACCTTTACAAATGATACAATATTCTTCCTTTGAAATAAAAAATGGTAGTCCAGATAGGTAAAGTGATTTACCTGAGATTATAATGCTAGTTTAAAAAATACTAGGAAAATCATGTTTGATCTGTCATTTCTGTAGCTTCACAAAATATTTTCAAAGTATGAACTTGGTTTTCACATTTTATAAATCTCTAACTTATATCATGGAAGAGTTGTGGTATGTTGTTTTTTGGGGTGAGAGTAGATGTGGCAAGGGACGGAAATTCTTCACTTATCTTGCCATTTATTTTGTTAGGTTTTAAATGGGTTCAGAATGTTTTTCTATTTTAATCTTTTAAATGAGTGTCACTGAAAATGTTGTATTATTCCATCAAGTTCTCAGGGGAAATTTTGCATTTCCACTGCCTTCCTCGGAAAATCATTGGGAATATTCAGTGAGAAAACACAAGATAAGTGCACATAATATCTGATCCCAGAGGAAATAAATATAATTCTGGGGCCAGAAGATAGAATTAAAAAACAAACAAAATTCTCTGTAATAATTATCCTCAGAAAGAATTGAGAAGATAATGTAACTTCCATTTTCCAGACTACTAAAATAGAGGCAGAATGTAGGTTGGTAAATAGGCGGATTAAGGGCAAGTGGCAGGTTGTGGTACCAACTGACTGAACATTAAGATCCAAGCAGTATAAGAATATTAAGAAGCAATGGAGAGAGAAATGTAAGACAAAGATTAGAGGGAGGGCGGGTTGGAAAGTAGAAAAAGAACAGCTTTTCTTTAACAGTTTATACACAATCTATTAAGTATGTGGTCATCTTTAAACTGCAAATTTAAAATAGAAACAGATTATGTGAGCATTCGTCCAATGTCTTGTTATTTTGAACTGGCCCAAAACAACCTAAAAGAAATGAAACAGCCTCAATTTGTAACATAATAAGCGTTCTATAATTTCATAGGACAATTTGTGTTAAATCTTTTAGTAGGTGTTCGTAATTACTGACCAAACTACTTTACTATGAGGTATTCTAACATTTAAAAATAATCATTTCAGTTGAAGTTATTATTTTAGCTGGGTTTTGGTGTGGAAGGAGAACCCATGGAGCTTGACCCTGACCCAGAAGCTCAGCTTTAATCTTTGGTAAATCTATTTTAGCCATTAGCAATGGTTCTAGATAATGGTTTTTGTGGCAGTGTTGAAGCTCTGCTGGATGACTTATTTGCAATGAACTGGTGAACTGGTCACCTGTGAACTTGGGCACCTCTCCTTGCCCAAGTCAGGGAATGTGGCGGTCAATGCCAAAGGAGCGTTATGGGTATTGATGATGTTAGTGCTTATTCTTTCCATTGAACATGTTGCCACTGCTCCATATTTATTGAGTTAGATTTTCCAAACTAGCACTTTTGACTTTAACACAATATTTTAAAAACTATATATATATATATATATATATATATATATATATGTATATAAAATACACACACACATATATATATATATATTATTATTATTATTATTATTATTTTTTAATGTGAGCCATCCTGCCACCTGTTAGCAGCTCAGCGGCAGCTCAGCCTGGGCCAGGAATTGAACTGCTGTTGCTCAGAGCTCACACTCTTGAGTGAGCTCTTAACCAACTAAGCCACTCAGCCGGCCCAAAACAATATTTTTTAAGTGTCAGGTTGAGATATGATGAGGAACATTGGATATAATGTAATGATGCTTATCTTTTTCTTTGTATCCACAGTACCTGGCGTATAAAAAGTGCCCAGCCAATGTTTGTTGACTAAGTTGATAAATTACTTGATTCATTTGCATTGACCTTTATATCGGCAAGTTACTTAATCTTCTCAGCAAAGTGTATTGTGGTTAGTAATAAACCTGTATTTCACACAAGGAGAGAGAGGGCCTGCAGCTTAACTGATGTGCTTAAGATCACCCAACTGATATAATATATAGCAGACCAGGACTCAAACCCAGTCTGTGTCTGGAACTCTTTTTCTCCAAACCTAGGTGCTAGCTTAGGAGATGGGTGGTCTGAGGTTCTAGTCTTAATGTTGCTTAGTATAAGCCCAAGTATTTTGAGTCAGGCATTTCACTGAACTGTATTTTGTGCATTTTTCATAGTCATAACATTGGAAATTTGGACGATGTACATAATTTCTAATATAACTTTATCTTCCTCCAAAATTATAGAATTATGTAACAGATAAACCCATCTTTAATTATTCTACAATGCTTACGTATATATGGTGTGAGTCATGATACAATCCTCTGTTTTGTTCATTAGGACTTACTCTAAATCAAAGTATAAGACATTTATTTTCAGCTTGCTTTTCATACAGGCAGTTTTGCATAACAAAATGTTCCAACAGTACAGAACGACTTTTCTCCACTCCTGTAGTTTGCTTCCTGTCGTGGTAGTTAGTCCACTGGGATAACTGTGGACCCCTGGTGGCCTCTGCCCTTGAAATGGACAGATGTACCTGTGAATGGTCATTGCAGCCCCACCTGCTTCATCCTGGGAGACAAGAGCATCTGCAGAGCACATGCAGCAGGATCTGCTTATCTGGGGGCAGACTCTTTGTGTCGCTCCATGTGGGTGAAGGAGCCTATGTAGCTAACAGACCCAAACCGCATTCTCCATCCTGACCCCTATAAGCAATAAGGTGACATTTTAACCTTCATTTATAGTCTTTATGTTAATGCTCATCGTGATTGTAACTGAGCATGGAAAAAGGTGCTATATTTTGAGAATCTCAAACAGATCCCAAAGGGACTTGATTACGTGATTATTACAGGCAATTAGCAACCTGGAACCTAGTTTTCTGGTCATATCTCACTTTTATTGATTCGATTTTTGAAAACTGTTCTATTTTGAAAGGTGCTATATATTACGTTTATGTGTTAAAAGCTCAACAACTAAGTGTATTGGTTGGATGTGAAATATGGAAGCTTCAAGTTTCTGTGATATTGGTAGCTCTTAGAGAAAACTCTATTCAATTTCCATTTTATCTTTTCAAGATTCTAGAAATATTGAGACAGCAATGGGGTGGAGGGTCTGAGAAGGAAACTGTTGGGTGTGTTTATAGTGCCTACTTATTCATTATGCCTGCTTTCTTTCCAATAGAAGCCAGGTTTTGCTCTGGTATCTGAGCCTCGTTCATACATCTCTGTGCTCCTCAGAAATGACCCCTCTCACTGGCTTCAAGGGTGGACCCTGATTACTCTAAATCAGTCATATGGTATTTTCGTAGCAACTGTGGACAACCAAATACAGTCCAGTAACACTGAAATGAAGGACTATGGTCTTGGTTCCAAGAGGGGTTTCTTTCTCTTCTTGTAAGGTGTGACAAGGAGCCATGAGTGTTAAGTGGTTCTCTTCGGTTGGATGGCTGAGCAAGGAGAATCAAGTTCTCTATGACCTAGTTCTACTTTGTTGGTGGACTCTATTCTCTGGTGGCTTACTGTCATTCTCGGCTTCTTAATATGTCAATCAATTTCCTTATTGAAACCTATCTGAGCTTGTTTTCTGTTGCTATCAGATAAAACCAAACTAACAGATCCTTGGAAGATATTTTGAGAGAAAAAGTTTCAGAATAGAAAACAATGAGCAAAAGAAGATAGGGATCTATTTACCTGGCTCAGTCTATGTAGGTGTGTATAAATGAAAAAAAAAATAAAGCATTCAGGACAGCACAGTCATTGGGTTTCAAGTGTGTGTGTTTCAGATGAGTGCCTTATTTCAGTGGAGAAGTGGCACCTCTTCCTGTTTTGGACTTAATTTCCTTCATTTCATAAGTGGGTGATGGCTTGGTCAAATGAATATAACATTTTCATTCTATACATATTGGTACTGGGTAGAATGAAAATCATTCTCATTTATGTGGAGAGAGGATGATTAGGCTTATTTATTCAACAGCTATTTATTAAATGACAATATTTACTACATAGTATTTTGAGCACTGAGAATAGAGGTCTTAGCAAGACAACACTTTTCTTTAAGGAGCTTATAGTCTACATAGACACAAATTCCCTGACACACATGTACTGCGCATGTCAGTTTGAAATTTGTTTAAGAAATATCTAAATCTCTCCCTTCTAAGAATAATCATTTGTTCCAGTAACATATTTTTTCATAACTAAAAAATAATAGTGGAACGCAGATGCAACAGTGTACCCAACTTCATAGAATTCAGCAAATGAACACATTAGAAAGGCAAATTACTTAAAACATATTAATCTAGGAAACTCTGTGTCAATTCATTGCTATGAAATATGATAAATTAACATTTATAATAAATATCTCAATGGTGCTTCATGAGAATTCATTAGGAGGCAATCAAGACAGATTGATGTCTTTAGCAGTTCATCATAACTAGGTAAACCATTTCTTCCACTTTATCTCAAATAAACACTGCAAGTTAATGCTTTCAGAGAAAGCAAATTTTTCGGAAAACAAAAACAAAGGAAAAACAAAAGATATTAAATATGTTCTTTGGACATGAAATGTACTACCAAAATATTTTATAATTTTTGCCAGTTAGTTTTCAGCTGCACCTAGATATGCATAATTTATTAGGCTTGATGCGAAGTACTGTTGGTGATGTTATTACCTTATTGTTGAATGTTCTTCACATATTTGGTATTGCTGGGGAAATTTTTCATTTGTGCTTACATTTAGACCTCCTAAATAGTGATTGCACTATGAAGCATGACCATATGAGGCATGGACTCTTCTATGACCTAGAATAGCATTTGCATTTGCATTGACACAACTCCCAGTCAATTACAGTCATTACACATTTTATATGAGCTGCTGACCATATGGTGATTAGGGTCCTAGGCTATTCAGGAAAAGCGAAATAATCAACCCAATCAGGCCCTTAACTGTGTAGTTTTTAAATGTGGCAGTATCGTCTGATTTAGTCAAGCTGAAACATAGTTTGGTTTTTAATTGACCTCTGAATTGTGAATAGATCTTTCTTTTCTCTTATATTATTTAACTGTCTTTTGGCCTATATTTCTGTTATTGAGAAGTTATCCATCAGTCTATCTCATGCTCCCCTCCAGTAAATTTCCTCTTTCTTCTTATAATATATTCTCTTTATCTTTAATTTTTATTTCATGTGACATAATCAGACATGTGAATTTGTTTTTATTTGTGTTTCTTGGGGTTGATTGGAATATTTAATGTGCGGATTGATGTCTCACCCACTTGTGAGAACCGCTGAGATATTATTTCTTCATTGTTTGCCCTGACTTCATTTTCTCTGTTCTCTCCTTCTGGCACTCCAGTTAAATTTATATTAGACCCAGCCCTCTGCTTTCTATATCTCTTACACTCGCATGTATTTTTTTTCCTTTATTTTTCTTTCTGTAAAGTCTCCAAGTTGAGTAATTCTTAATTTAGCTATGTTGATTTTCTGATTTCATTGTTGAGTATTTATATCCTAAATATTCTTTTTTCATATCTTTAAATGTTACCAGTTCCTGTATGAATTTTAGTTTTAAATTTTGTCTCCATAAATATGGGAGGTCAGTCTATTTCTGATAATTTTCACTTCTGTACTTCTTATTAGTCTGTGCTTGTTTTCTGTTGTGTTCTGTTCATATTGTGCTATCTTTATCTATGTGCATGACTTTCATTGTTGCTGTATATTGTTATTAAAAGTTACTTGAAGAGATAATTATGTTTCTAGGATGATATCTTATTCCAAAGAAGATATTCTTTTGCTCTGTCAGGTGCCCAGCATAATACTGATTCAAAAATCACATTAATCATATTTCAGGGGCTGAGATATTTCTGGAATGTTCAGAGGACTAGCAGCCTTGACTGCCATCCATTGAGGGCTGCTTTCTTTTGATATGCTCTTATTCCTGTTGCCCTTTACCCACTGTCAACTACACAGATTGTATCTGTAGCTGGAGAGACAATCATCATGCTAGATGTCCCTGTGCTGCCTCTTCAGCATTGGCAGATGCCCAAGGGCAGAAGCAAACCCAAATGCTACACTCCCCTCTTCAGATTTCTTTCTTCTCTTGGATCTCGGCCCAGTAATTATTCTTTCTCATTTTTTTAGTCCCTTATTGCTCTCAGTATTTTATAAGTATTAAGTCTAATAGAAGGATTGATTCAAATTATCTAGTCCGCCATTTGTGGAAGCAGAATCCCTCCCCTAATGCCAATCAGTAATTAATTTTAAAACTTCATTTACCTAAACTTTCGGGAATCTACATTTTGATGCTTTATGGTTCTATCACTAAACTTTTTTTTGGCTTTTAAAAATAAGTTATCGTGATTATGAAAAGCAAACTATGTTTCCATGTTGCATATTTAAAATAATTTGACACATGCATTTAGAATCATACTGTTCTAATCAAGACATCAGGTTGCCACTCTTCTAGAAAATGTAGCCTAAATGTCGCTTTAGTTATGAGCCTATCTCCAAATACTTAGATAATATTTCATTCTCTGCTCCCTTGGTATTTTGCTAATTCTTCTTATCACATTTACCACATTGAATTGCTTATTATAGCTTTGGAAACAGCTCTTCAATAATAAAGAATGAATATCATTAATAATATTTTTACCCACAGAGCCTATCACAGCATCTGGAATTTAGTTAAGTCCATAACAAATGTTTAAATAAATTAGAAATACAAGTTTTACTTCTATGTCAGATATGTTAATTGCAAATAACCAGTGATAGGATATTTGATATTGGTATATACTCCCTGAATACAAAAAAACACAAACCAGTTGTTAAAAGATCCTTGCTTTTTTAAGCTTTATTTTTTCTTGCTCCTTTTAGTAACAGAGTTTGTTTGATCAGAAAGAATCTCATGTGACTTTAGTGTGTGATTTTTGGTTTGTGAGAGAGACTAAAGTTCCTTTTGAAAACAGCAAAGACGTTTCTCCTTCTGCATTATTTAAGTACATGTATTATTCTCTTTGAATTAATTTAGTATTCACAATAAATAATAATGGAGTAGAGCTGTTGAAGACAATAAAACATAGTCCCTAATTTTGTTCTTTGACACCTTGGTTTTTAATCAGATCATCTCTTTTTGAGAAGATATGAAGACCTGCAGGCTGTATAATTTCAATAGTCTGTTAGTCCACCTGTTCTTGATATCAGCTCCTATATGTACTGTTACAAGTTTTGGATCCCTGATTTTAATAACGATACTTGGCTTTACAAAGACAGAAAATTAAAGATGCCTGAAAGAATTTGCCCAGGTGCATACTTCAGGCCCCTTATATCCAGCCCATATTTAGGATTCTAGGCTGTAAGCCTACTCAACTCTGTTTTGCTTGAAACTTGCTCATCTTCACTTAGGAGAAACCTTATAAGCTCTGCATAATTTGAAAAAAGAAAGAAAAAGAAATATGTTCAAATTATTTGAAGAAAGTAGAACAAACCTTAGTGATGTGACCTTTTGGCTTTGTTTCCCAAGGTCACCACCATCCCATTGCATCATTGTAATGAATCCTGTGGAACTGCAGTTTTCCAAAGACCTTTACAATCAATTTATTTTAAATGCTGAGGGTATCTTACTTAGACCCGTTTAGACCTCTAACCTTTAAATGGTCTATTGCTTTTATGGAATATAAACATGTGTATGTATTTCGTAATAATTTTTAGGTTCCATATTGAAAATAAACAGATTAGATGGGCTTTGCTTAGAGATTTTAAAGATCGACAAATAAATCATTGTCACTAGTTTTATTTAGAAGTATCACTCTACCTGATTCTAGATCATATCACTCAACTTTTTGTTGAATGATTTCAAATTGCTATTGAGTATTTTATGTAGCAGTGTAAATGTTTTTCTGTACAGCAATTCTAGTATTTGAAAGTCACCTTTATTTAGTTTTTTGTTGGGATTTACATGTAAAACCAAAAGGAGTCTTAAATCAAAATTTTTATAACTCATGTACAACTCATGTAGCTTATGGCTAACCCAAGATTAAAATGTTGAGTTCAGCCAGCATATGATCATCTCAAAATGTATGAAAATCCTTACTAAGTTAAAATGTTTAAAAAATTTTTTAAATTATATGATGTGAAATTTTTCTTTGTTTAGTGTGATTTCTAAATAAGGTACAGACTTCATGGAGAGATAGTTTGTGGTATATAAATGATTATAAAGTCTTAAATTTATCTTCAAATGTCTTATATTAATTTATAAGCTGAAATTCCTGAGTGATTTACATTGATTGAGATGCCATCTGTTTTTTTATTTAATTAAAATTTATTGGGATGACAATGGTTAGTAAAATTACATACGTTTCAATTTTATAATTCTGTAATACATCGTCTATATATCACATTGTGTGTTCACCACCCAGAGTCAGTTCTTTCATCACCATGTATTTGACCCCATTTACCCTCTTCTACCATCCCCTCCCCCTTACCCCCAGTAACCACTACGCTATTGTCTGTGTCTATGAGTTTTTGTTTGTCTGTTCCTTTCTTGCTTTCAGTTTTATATCCCACATATCAGTGAAGTCATGTGGTTCTCGACTTTGTCTGACTTATTTCCCTTAGCATAATGATCTCAAGATCCATGCATATTGTCACAAATGGCACTATTTCATCTTTCCTTATGGCAGAATAGTATTCCATTGTGTATATATACCACATCTTCTTTATCCAATCATCTGTCGAAGGACACTTTGGTTGTTTCCATGTCTTGGCCACCATAAATAAAGGTACAATGAACATTAGCGCACATATACCTTTTTGGATATTTTCAGGTTTTTTGGGTATGTGCTCGGGAGAGAGATTGCTGGGTCATATGATAATTCTATTCTTAATTTTTTGAGGCAATTCTGCACTGTTTTAAAGAAGATCCCAATTTAGTGAAGATGAAATCAAATTTATAAAAACGTTCAATGTTTATTCTAGTGGGTTGGGAAGATTATGCTGAAATCTGTAAACTCATTATGGCTTAAGTAACCTAAGAAAACATTATTTTCTTACTTAAATATTATATGTATTATTTTTTAAAACATATTTTCTTTTTTACTCTGTTTGGGAATGGCTTCTTCCCAGTACCTGCTCTTTCTTTTCATGTGGGAGGATCTTCAGTGACCTTACACACCAGACAGCTCTCCAATTGTTCAGTCACTTCCCTCCAGAAAAAGGAGTGACTTGCATGTTGAGGAAGGAATTGAACAATGATAAACCAGCCCCTGTCTCCTCCTTAGACAAAATGTTACCCTCCCATAGGAAATACGTGGTTTTCTCTGCTCTTCCATGCTCTAGAATTTAATGGGCCACGCTCCCCAAACAAGTGAGGAGATGAAGAAGCACAGCATGTGAATTGGTGAAGAGATAAAGTGTGTTGAATTCTGGGGTTCTAAATTGGAAAATTCATATGCTTGTGTAAGTGAATATTTTTGAATTTCTACTTTATCAGTAATAACATGATGTTTTTGGTCTTTCTACTACCTCACTTTTATTTATCAACTGGTTTTGAATTTCCATAGGGATAAAGGATGCTGTCTATTGGAAACCTCTTAGCTTTCTAAGAGAATAATGCAAGTCCAACTAAATTGTTGAGATTTTTATATTTTAGAAGTTATTTTTTTCACTTATATTTTGATTTGCGTGTATATATTGTACCTTAAACTAAGTGACTTAATAAACATTATCAGTAACAAATGAAGAAAAAAGTATTTTGGAGGTTGTTGATGAAAGTGATGAAAACTTTTAGCTGTTCAAGTTTGAAAGAAGTGGAACTGAGTGACAATAAGAGGAAATGGATTATTGTGATCTGTTAGGGAAGGGAGGAAAGTTTAGGTGAGAAGTACCTATTAAATTAAATTTTGCTACTCTGGGTCAAATCTGCATGTGACAGAGAGTTGCTAGATACTGCTCAGCCAATTTCCTCTTTCTGGGCAATCAGAAAAAAACAAAACAAAAAACTTTCTAAGTCTCCCTTTCAGATAAGCTGCAGTTGTGTGAATGAGTTCTGGTCAAAGAGATGTGAGTGAAAATTGATGTCAACCATTTCCAGGCATGCTTCTGTTCCTTTTGCATTGCCTTTAATTAGCTGCTTTTCTTTATTATGTCCAGGGCTTATTTTTTGTTATATGAGAAAGGATTGGCCTGGTTATATCTTCCTCAGCCATTATCACCAGTCACCGTTAAAATGGGTTTATCGTTTATGTAAGTTACTATTTCTAGACAGTTTTATTGTCTGAAATTCCATATTATTTATTACAGCTTTCTAGGATCACAATCCTATTTAGTACTAAAAGAAGTCCATAGTATATTAAAATTTCATATCTGCCTTTATATAATCATACCTGCCTTTATGTAATCCCTTCCTGCATTGGTGGAATGTTATAACATGTGTATAGAGGCGTTCAAAAAATAAAGCATATCAGCAATCACAAGAATAATATATTTTACACAAGGAAATTTTGTTATAGATGCATTTTTTGCAATATAAATCAAATCTCAAAAATAAACAAGTGAAGCATCAAGAGGCATAAAACAGTGTTTGAACCTATAGAGAGAAAGATCTGCAAAGGATAGAAGACAGGATTGTCCATTTTCCAGGGACAAAAATGTACAGTTTGGTAGTTATTTTCTAAATGCATTTTATACTTGAACACCAAAGTGTTTTATCATCATGCGTGTGTCTTGGCATACAACCTATTTGAGAAAACACATATTGTCTAGAATAAGATGTTTAAGGTATTCATTTTCTATTGCAACAAGGATATACTCCCCAGTCTTGTTTCATCTCTGAAATGTTGTAACTAAAATCTGGCTTCTTTTTTCAATTATGGTTCTACTAAATCTGTTCTATCAAGGGTCAGTTCGTCCCTTGACAATACTATTTACATAATATTTTGCTTTTAAAATAATTAAATGTTCCAGGATGGTGTTATTAATAAGGAGTTCACATTATCTCTTTTGGTAAAGACTAACATACTTACAAAAATTCAGATGCTTAATTTATGACATAAGTTTGTTTTTTTGAGCTATCCCAATATAACAGAGAAACTGAAGGGGATCTTCTAGAACTGTGTGAGTGTTCACACATACTTGTATGCATATTTAGAGAAAGAGAAAGAATTTAAGTTGGGTTTGAAATTTGCATGGCTTTGCCTTTTTTCTGAGTATCAAGTATAGACTGAACTTTGTATTTTATTACATTAGGACATTATTAAGAAAAGTTCATTGGCTTGTTGATCTATACCTGGGCCTGACATTGTTCTCTACCTTTAGAGAATAACTCTGGGAGAGTTTCTTAACCTCATGTTTCAAATTATTGAAATAAAATCAGTGATTATGTTACTTTTTGTATGAGACTGTTTAGCTATTCGTGTTCAGGTTTCTATGATAAAGTAATGTATCCTATGAATTACTCTTAATTGGAAACACATGACTATATAGGCCATTTCTAGAAAAGAGATTTTTGGCTGAAGATTTTAAAAATGCTAGCATAATATGCTTTTTATTTTTCTGTGGTGACTACCACATGTTAAGTGTTTATCAGGAATTTATTAGCAGAGACTTTTTTGGAACATCATCTCTATTTTCTACTATTCTACCCAGTAAAAGTAGGTGGTCTGAGATTCTTTGATAATCATTTTTCTTACCAGATAAATAAAAGCCAAACTATTTTGCATATTTAAATATTAGTTCTAAATGGCACTTTGTGTAGTATTCTCAATATCTAATGATAGTGTGGTAGTGAATGTGTGTGTGTGTGTGTGTGTGTGTGTGTGCATGCGTGCACGCATGTGCACTTTTGTATAAAACGGGGTATGTAAGACCTTATACAGTACTTGGAGGAACGGTCTGCAAGTCACCCAAAATGAAGCTAATCCACTTTCACAAAATAATGTGATCCGCTTCCATCATTCTCTGTCTTTGATTCTTCTCTTCAAAGTTCTTTCCCTTTACACTGATGTTCCCATATACCAGAAAGGAGAAGGGGAGGGGTGAGAGATGTTCAAAAGCACATCTACCTACCATGCCTTTTCTAAGTAATCATGTACTGCTTACTCCCGTCAAAATTCTGGTATCTTTTAAAATGATCTTTGCATGGAATTCTCCTCAAAATATAGAGATGGCATTATGTTTAGCAATATGAAAATCAATGGGGGTTACACATGTCAAAGACAGCTTGCCTTCATGTAATGTTTAGATGGCAATAAAGTTTTGTGGATTTAAAAAAATAATTCCTTGGGTGTTTGTTATGTATGCCTTTTATTTGTTGCAAAACTTGGTTTGCATTTTAAATCCACATTCATGTGGATTTTCACTTTGACTTTAGGCAGTTTGTAAGATAAATTGGTAGAGTTTTCATCCACTCACCTACAGGGCTTAATAGATATCAGGATTTTAATGTAAGGATACTGGCTCCCATTTCTTTCATGGTTTCTGAGCTTATGATGGAAGAGACAGCAGCCTTGCTAATCATATAAACCAAAATTGGACTTTAAATTTGTGGATAAAATAGGCAGTTACAACACATATTGGAGTACATCTCTGGAAAGCAAATTTTACCATTGAAAATAATTACTTTTTTATTTGTTTCAAGTGTGTACAAACAACGTAATGATTAGACATGTACCCCCTTACAAAGTTATAACCCCAAAATTCTACTACCCATCTGACACTATACAATACCATTGCCTATATTTCCTATGCTGGACTTTACATTTGTGTCTATATAAATATATGAAAATAATTAATTTTGATGTTATTAATGCTTGTTTATATATGTACATACGAGGTCGGACAATTAAGTTCACAAACTTGTCGTAGAAAAAGTGCTACATACCTCACTGCAGAATATCATTATGGTCACCTTCAAAGTACTCCCCTTGGGAAGCTATGCACTGATGCAAGTACCTAGTCCACCCTTCAAACCAATTTTGGAATTCTTTTTTTGGAATGGCCATCAGAGCTGTCATCGTATTATCCTTGATGTCCTGAATGTCATCAAAATGCCTTCCTTTCGGTATTTCCTTTATCTTTGGGTAAAGAAAGAAGTCATTAGGGCCAGATCAGTTAGTAGGAAGGGTGGTCCAATACAGTTATTTGTTGACTGACTAAAAACTCCCTCACAGACAGTGACGTGTAAGCTGGTGCATTGTTGTGATGCAAGAGCCATGAATTGTTGGTGAAAAGTTCAGGTCATCTACCTTTTTTCACACAGCGTTTTCAGCACTTCCAAATAGTAAACTTGGTTAACTGTTTGTCTAGTTTGTACAAATTCATAATGAATAATACCTCTGATATCAAAAAAGTTTAGCAATATTGTTGCAACAAGTTTGCAAAAAAATTATCAGACCTCATATATGATATTCTAATTTTTATATTATGGCATACAGAGTCCTTTAAAAATTGTTGTATTCACTGATGTGTGTCAGTTATCTTAAACAATGCCTATCATATAATAGACACTCAAAAATGTTTGTTGAATATACAAAATAATGTCTGAAATATGGATGCATGGATAGAAGTTTGTCGATAGCAGCTGTGGGATTATTTAATCTTTTTCTGTTGTACTCATTGCTTACTTGTATGTTATTTTTTGTCTGCCAATAACACTTTATGTATGTGTGGGTAGATAGATAAATAAATGGTTATGTGGAAGTTTTTAAACTTGATTTGTTAAATGGTACATACTGTACTGCCTGTGGCCTGCCTTTGGTGTCTGGACATGGATAACATACACCAATATCAGTGGGTCTACATACGAAGTTAGAACAGCTACACTCAGCAAGTCAGTAAGGTAAAAATCCTATCTATCCATCCATCCATCCATCCATCCATCCATCCATCCATCTGTCCATCCATCCATCTCTCCATCCATCCATCCATCCCTCTATCCATATCTGTCTATGTATATATGTGTCTATATATGTATCTATCAATTATTTTTATTTATCTATATGTGTATTATATAGTAAACTCTTCTTATTCATACTTGAGTATAGATAGATCATGTGAATATGCATGTATATATGTATTTGTATCCTGAAAATATTTTTAAATGAAGCTGGGAAGATTCAGTAATGTCTTAGATATATCTTAATGTCTTAGAGATAAATGAGATCAAGGTAGTTGCCGAATTTCTGTTTTGAGGTACGGACAGATTATGAATTTGAATTAGGAGATCAATTATTACTCAAAGTTAGTGTCAGAGTTTGAAGAGCACACTTACTGAAAAAGGTACTGCAAAATTCTCATTCACTGATTATAAAATTTGGGGAATGGTATAACTGTATTATGAAATACAGTGTCCAACTATATTAGAATGGGTTGTACTAGTTTGAAATGTATAATCAGAATAAACACAGGCCCTATTTTTAGTTAGTGCCAATTTCTTTTTAAATCAGGTTATTTTCGTGTATTGCTTGGAAACTACATCTTAAAAAAAACCAAATACTTATTAAATGTGCATTTAAGTAACTATGTAGAGTTTTTTACCCTAAAGGTCATTTAAAGAACTTTTTGAATATATGAAGAAAAAATATTTCTGAAATCAAGAAGATAAATAATACATTCCCAAAACCTTAATGTCATTAATTTTATGAAAGTGCATAACTTTGAATTGTGTAAACATTGACATGATTGAACATTTGCTGTCTTTCATAAAAATAAGCAACTCTCTCCTCTACTAGCTTAAGACATTATGCACAAATGCTTTTAAAATAATGATCAATGTTTTAAGGTTATGGGATGAAATATTTTATTCTTGTAACCCATATTTCCAAAGCAAAAGTGAAAGTTTGACTCTCAAATTAATTTTGTAAGAAGCATGCATTTTCCCATGTGTACTTTATTGTCTTCTATTATATATACTAGCTAGATGTCATTTATGTGCTGTCTTACAAAGTATCTTGGCCATTTTACTATGAACTACACACAATTGCTCTAAGCATCTTTAAAAATTCACAACCCTTTCTTAAACTTTCAAAATATCTTTCAAATGGCTGCCATATCTGCCACATTTTAATTATACCTTTTTTGTTCTGTTTTTATATAAGTTTCTTTCATCTGTTTATATAAGATTAGAACTTTTATCCCTATACTAAAATCTGTATTTATAAATTCATGGGCCTTGTCTCTATTAGACACACTAGAGGGCTTTCATGTGTATTAGTCTGAAAGACCAGGCTCAAGAAAGCTCATTTTTAATGCTTAGCCTGATAAATACTTGAATTGGCAAATACGTGCCTTACTATTATAGAAGAGTAAACTCCTTAAGGACCCATTATTTTTAGAAGCGGCATTCTTAGAGTACTCAAAAGGAACAGTTTCTGTAAATGATTGATGATATATTGTATATGATACCAGTTAGAATTCATGCTGATTTGATTGTACCACAGTTTTTCCTCAGTAAAATACAGGTTTTCAGAAATAGAGTTTGATCTATGTTCACAATTGAGTTTGCAAGTTTTAACTTGATATTATGGTACACATCTTTATCACATTTGCCTCAGGTTTTGATGAAATTTTAGGGAAGACATAAGACTGTTAAATTTGCTTACATATCCAGGGGACCTTAAAATTACCTGTATATGACAAATTCATTTATTATAATCTAATACCCCATGTTTTGAGGGAAATCTTTATGTTCTGAATCCTTGTTCTGATTTTCTTCCCTTAAGATTAAAAGCATAAGTAGTTGTTTTAATTATTGTACAAATTCTTTTGTCATTGTGATTTTTATCCTTCATGATGCAATGCACGACATTAAAGCAGGTTATAGAACCACCAACCTTGTACCATCTTTATTATACCTGGGCTAGAAGGGCCCCTGCTCTTAGCTCTGTGCTTTGCAGAAGCCCCCATGGTTCTCCTTTGGCTGTGCCTTTCACGTGGGGCAAGTAGTCTCTAGAACCAAATGGTTCTGGCCATATAAAGTCAGTATTTCTACCCCCAATGTCCTAGAACATTCTCTGAGCACCCCAAACCCCCAAATCCCTCGCATTTGGCCCCAAGACCACTTATAGGACCTATTTAAATATGTTCCTTGGGTCCATCTTTCTGATAGCAGACCTCACTGCTAGTGTCTGAACATTTAGCCTGAAGGTTTCTAAGGCCTGGCTTTGTGCCTGAGATGTATGACTGAAGCTTGGCAGTATGGGCTGAGTGTCCATCTTCCCATGGACAGACCACACTGTAGATGTGCATACCCTGAGCTTAAAGAATGTGTGCAGGTGTGGGCCGGCCGAGTGGCGCAATGGTTAAGAACTCGCTTGGGATGCCAGAGGGCCCCGGTTGGGATCCCACATATGAGGGCCAGTGACACTGCCCTCTACAGCTAAGATGCTGAACAACAGCTCAACCTGGAGCTGGGCTGCCGTGAGTCGCCGGCGACGGCGTAGGCTGCAGCCCCTGTGGCAGTGGGTTGCCATGGGCTACCGTGTGTGGCCAGCAGCCAGCGTGAGCGGCCAGCAGCCGCAGTGAGCGGCCGTCCAGAAGCCGGCGACTGATCTGCCTCGCCAGGGAAGAGCGCGATGATGGTGCCAACTTGGGCCAGTGAAGCAACATCCTCCACAACTAGATTGAAGAACAAAACAACAGCAACTTGTCTGTTCCCCTTCCCCCAATTCCCCAGCACTGTTCCTATCCCCCTAATTCCCCAATAAAAATATCTTAAAAAAAAAAAAAAAGAATGTGTGCAGGTGATGTATGGCTGGAGCTTGATGGTATGGACTGGATATCCGTGTTTCCAAGTATAGACCACACCAAGGAAGTGCTCACCCCATACCTAAAGAATTGCAAGACTTAGCTCTGTGCAAGGATGGAGTTTGGTGGTGTGGAATGGATGTCCACACAAAGGTAGGCATGGCCTTTAGCAGTACCAGCTAGAGTGGGACTGAGCCTGGCTCTTTGCATACCATTCTATTCTGGCACAGAATCTGGAGTTGTACTCATCCAAATTCTATCAGGCCATTTGACTAGTTGAAGTGTACTGATTAAGAAGTAATGAATACCAGTACCAATATTAAGTAAGATGGTCTGTTTTTATCATGGCAGAAGAATAGAATTTATTTAACAGTTTGTTAACTTGGGTTATAACTTATTAATTTTTAGACTTATAGTGTAGGGGTTTCTTTTTTGCACTACTAACCCAGGCCCTGTAAATGGTAGGAATTGGGCTTGAAAGGGAGGGCTTCCAAATTATATTTTCTAAAAGCAACATTTGCTTTTCTTTTGTAGACTTGAGTTCTTTTTATTTATAGAATTTTAGATCCTACAGGGAACTTTGAGGCCATTTGGTCCACTTGCCGACATTGAATGCAAAATAGTTTTGTAGAATCCATGACAGATGCATATTCTGACTTTTTAAAAATATTTTCAGACACAGATAGCTTAATAACTTACACAGTAGTGCGTCTAATTATTTCATTAATTTAAATAAAAAATAATTTCTAATGTTTAGTCCTGTTGTTGTTTTTTTTTTCCCCTCCATTTGTTCATATGACATAGGGTTCAGTAACCTTACTGTCCATCCTAAGCCAGGAATCAGTGTTGAGCCCATCTTGTCTTCATTGAGGCTTTTCTCTGGGGATGAGAATTCACTTGATCTTTCTTAGTTGGACTGTGCACCCTTAATGCATTTTTATACACCCCATTCATTTTTACATTCATTCAATGAAAATTTATTGACTGTCCAATGCCCAAGGGCTTTTTTAGCTCAAAAAAATTCTCAGAGTGCTGTCATTATTTCACAGTATTAATTTCTATTTTACTATAACAAAATAAAATCAAGCTATGCTTTATAAGAAATGTGTTTATTTTTCTAGGGCAGAAGTTTTGTTTAATGACTAAGAAATTCCTCGTTCAGCCATTGTTTCATCCTTAAATTTATTTTATTAAAATCTTTGCTGATGTGGAAGAATAATGCAATGATAATCCCTCTCCCAAAGAATCTATGGTAGAAATAAGGCAGATAGATTGTAAAGAGAATGTAAATGTTAAAATGTATCTGATATAGAAAATCCTGAGGAATTTACATAAAAATGTTAAAACTAATAAAAAAGTACTGCAAGTTTTCAGGATACAAGATCATACAAATATAAATTGTATTTCTGTATCAGCAGTGAAGGATCCAAAAATGAAATTGAGAAAATAATTTCATTTACTATAGCATCAAAAAGAATAAAATACTTAGGAATGAGTTTTAAAAAAAGAAGTGCGGGGCTTGTATGCTGAATATTATAAAATATTGTTGAAAGATATTAAAGGAGGTATAAATAGAAATTCATCCCATTTTCTTGGTTTGAAAGGCTAAATATTGTTAAGATGACAACAGTCTTCATATAAAAATTTAATACAATCCCTGTCAAAGTTCCAGCTGCTTTGTTTCATAAACTGACAAGCTAAACCAAAAATTCATATTGGAATCCAAGGATCTAATTAGTCAAACCAATCATGAAAAAAAAATGAACAAATTTCGAAAACGTACACTCCATGATCTTAAAACATACTATAAAGCTACAGTAATCAAGACAATATGGTATTAATATTATGACAGACAGATCAATGGAATAGATTTCAAAGTGCAGAAATACACTTTCATGTTATGGTCAATTAATTTTTGATAAGGGCACCAAGAACATTCCATGTGAAACAAACAGTTTTTCAGTAATTGGTGGTGGGACAATTGGATATTCACATGCAACAGAATTAAGTTGGACTCCTACCACACACCATATACAAACAATTAATCCAACATGGATCAAAAATCTAAATTTAAGAGCTGAATTTATACAACTCTTATGGGAGTAATTCTTTGTGGCCATGGACTGACTAGCAATGTTTTTTAAGACATGACACAATAGTTAGGTGACAAAAAAAGTAAATGAATTGGACTATATCAAAATTAAAACTTTCATGGTGCAAATGACATCATCAAGAAAGTAAAAAGAAAACACACAGGATAGGAGAAAATATTTGCAAATTACTTGTCTGATAAAGGACTTGTATCAAAGAAGAACATAAACTCAACAATAAAAAGACATTCCAGTTAAAACCAAGCAGCAGATTGGAGTAGATGTTTCTCCATAGGATATATACAAATTACAAGTAACCATATTAAAAGATACTAACATCATTAATTATTAAACATACAAATTAAATCCACAATCAGATGCAGCATTACACACACTAGGATGACTAAAATATAGATAGACAATAACAAGTGTTAGTGAAGAGGTAGAGAAATTGAACCCTCATAGATTGGTGGTGGGATATGAAAATGATACAGTAACTTTGGAAAGCAGTGCGCTGGCTCCTTAAAATGTTAACCATGTAGGTACTCTATGGCTGAGTAATTCCACTCCTAGGATTCTATCCAAGAGAACTGGAAACATAATCTACCCAGAAACTTATACACAGATGCTCAAAACAGCATTATCTATTTTATCAAAACAGTAGAAACAACCGCAATACTCATCAAGTAATGCATGCGTAAACAAAATTAGATACAATGGAATATTATTTATCCATAAAAAGAAATTAATTGCTAGTGCATGCTATATTACAAATAAACCTTAAATGTTATGCTAAGTGAAAGAAGCCAGGCATGACAGGCCACATACTGTATAATTACATTTATATGAAAAGTTCAGAATAGGCAAGTCTATGCATATAAAAAGTAAATTAGTGGTTGCCCGGGGCTGCAGTGGGGGAAAGTAATGTTTTTGTTTTAGAAAATGTTTTAAAATTAGATAGTGGTTACAGTTGCACAGCTATGTCAATATGTTTTAAAGAATACAATTGTAAACTTTAAAAGGGTGAATTTTGTGATGTGTGAATTATATCTCAGTGAAACTTATATACATGTATACATATATAGGTATGTGTGTGTTGTGTGTGTGTGTATGTGTGTGTATGTGTGTGTGTATACACACACCCCTCCCAAAAATGCAATTCAAGGAATTCTATCTAACCCACCTACCTTGTTGTGAAGGTACACAATAACTTTTTTTGTAAAAGATTGTTTTGATTCTGGAATATCTCAACTTTTACCACAGCTGACATTTAGGAATTATGATAAAAAGTTCCGACTATCTAAAGAGTCCCATTAAATCTGTGAACAGCTAACCAATAAATGCTGTGCAGGACAAGAGTGCCTTAGGTTGCTGCTCATCCTATTGACTCTATAAGTATAGTTTTTATGAGTCTCCAGTTTAGGAATATATATTATGAGGTGAGTGTTTTCCCTACAGAGAGATTCATGTAGTACAAGAATCTTAATAGCAAAAATAGTGAACGAGTAATATTCTAGAGCAATTTAGTTATGATTACCATGAACCCCCAAGACAAAAGTGTGAAGACGTTACTATCTCATTTTGATAGATGAGGATATAGAGCATAGAGAGGTCATTTTATTCCTCATAAGAGTTAAGAGTCCACACTCTTAACCATTATAATATAGAATCCAACCTATAGGAAAATTGAATATTAAAACTGGAAATGAGATAAAGTCACAAAAATAAAAATAACAAACTCAAAGCAAGTTAATAATCAAATATGCAATATAGGTGCAAATAGCTGCATTGAACTTGTCTACCCCTGTAGATACCTTATTCTGTTTTTGCATGATAGACTTAGACTTAACACATACCAGAATTGGAAAGGAACTTCAGATTCATTAAAGAAAGATGATCTTTTACAGATAATGAAACTTAGAACTAAAAGTGTGAATGGACTTGCACAAATCAAGTAATAAGGTAGAGGTACATCTTGTAATTCCTAGTTTATGATCATATATATTTGGTAATATGGGTAAATTTTAGCTGCTATATTCAGCATGGGGATAGTAATGAAGCGTGAACTTCATGTTCTAGAAAGCTGTCAAAATAATAACATATAACTAAGAAAAATTAGAAGCTTTTAAATTCTTGTTTATGTCTTCATATCTTTAAAATTGGAGTATTTCTATCTGACAGTGTAACAAGGGGTGTGCAAAACAAGTGATAAAGTAGAAAGAAAATAACAAACAGTTACACCTTATTGGGTTCCTCCTGAGGGGCTGGGATACAGTTGTGTCTTTGTTGAGGGGAGAGTTCTCAAGATACAAACTTCCAAGTCCGTTATTAGCCACCCGTTCCCACTGCATGTTTCTGAGTGAAGGATGAAGAGATTGTTTCCTGGAAGTTGGCACAAAATACTTTCTAGTTTATCACATGATAAGGTATGCCATCTGTAACACCTGTGGAATCTTTTTGCCTCCAAGACTAACTTGAGATTAAATTAAGACTGAGTGGCAACCAGATAAAGGCCCCTTCCCCTCAGAGCCCGGGCTTGAATTCATTCCTCAAGGATTCATTGCTGTATTGGTGAGGAGAGGTGGAGGAAGACGGACTCATAAAGCAAACATTTCTCACTTCATCTAAAGAAGGGCAAGCAAAGACAATCCCTTTGTGTGCTTTTTGTCAAGGGCCACATCATGGTGGTTAGAGGCCCATTTTATGTAAGATGCGGCCAGTCTATTTTATCATATGAGTTACATGGGAGTCACTGAAAAGAGGAATAGGAAAACCAAATAATGGAATGGACCCAAGAGGCTGAAAACATCATCTTTAAGCCCTAGAGAGACTTCGTTTTCTAATATGACCAATCGTTGTTTGACCTTGATTCATTAGATGAGCTTCTCTCTTTAGCGTTAGGTAAAGATGATTGGGGTAAAGAGAAAAGGTTGGTAAATTGTTCCTAAAGCTTAGAAATCACTACAAACATCAAGCTTGTAAATTATATACTAATTTTCAAAACAAAACAACAAGGTAGAAGTGAGTGTATATGTATACAAAAGGAATTAAGATATTCCATATACATGTATATGGAATATATCTATATCTATATCTATATCTATATCTATATCTATATCTATATCTATATCTATTTATCTATCTATATATACACACACACATACATAGATGTATATACAATATCTTAAATATATATATATGTATTTGGAACATTTTAATTCCTTTTGTATGCATACTAGTATCATAATTGTATATTATTTGCACGTGTTATATTCATCAGGAACACTGATGCTAAGGAAAATGGGCTTCTAATTTATTTTTATGCCACTCATAAATTCCGCAAATATATTTAAGTAGTTTTTCAATTTGGCTTGGATAAGTTTGGCCTATGGAAATATACAGATTATAAATTAGGAATGGTATGAACAGCAATAAAACAAAGACTATTCACCATGGTACTTGCAATTATTGCTTACTAGATAATTAGTAATTGAAGGCAGAGTGTTACTTCTTCCTCTCCTTCCCAATGACTTACACACAGGGACACTCTCCATAAAATTTGCTGAGTGAATGAAAGTATTGGATGAAGAAAGTGTGCCCTGGAGCCTGATGAATGTGAAGCAGGTCATACTCAGTTCTATTTAAATACCTTCTGCTATTGACATATTAGTAATTTTTATCTCCAGTGAATAATAAGTAGCTCACCTTTATTCAATTCGGGAAGATTGATTTTTAAACACAAGGAATACCTAATGCAATTAGGCTTTGACCCTCTTGAAAATAAATTAATACAAATTCAAGCACATCTGGGTGTAATATTTCTGTAAAATTTGTCTGAGTGATGAATAAATGCTGATTTAGATAATTATCACAGTAAAAAGTAGGCTCCATGAAAGGTCTTTTAATTTGAACCTAGCCAGTGCAGCTTGAGCTGCTGCTGATTTTAAATGTGCTATTTTCTTTTTATTAAGCTAGCATATCTCAAGAAATGTTTGGCAAAAGTAAAGTCTCTCCCCCCCTCCCACCCCCCATAAATATAGGACATATGTTCCACTCATGCTCTGGAAATAAATATAGTTGAATATGAGAAAATCAGAAATAACTTAGTAATGACTACAGACTGTTTCCTGCTTACTATTAGTAATTCATTTTTTAAAATCAGATATATTGAAGAAAAGACTGAGAGCTTATTTTCCAATATTTTACAAGAAAAAATTATAGTGCATGTCAACTCAAAGCTTCAACAAAAATCCTAAAATATAACCAAAATTACAGTTAAATAGCAACATAAAAGTAATGAGATATTTGATTGTAAAATGCTAAAAATATCACTTAATGACCACTGAATAATAAGGTTGTTAAAAAAATTGCTTTCAGTGCTTAGTGCCTCTTAGATGTTATTTCCCTTTTCTTCACCGTTTTCAAAACATGTACATGAGTTTAAAACCACTCCAGATTAGAAAAATGCCATATTGCATTTTGTGCAACTAAAGATGAATTTTAAATTGTGGTATTATGTCTTGTGGCAATAAATGTAAGTTTTCCCATGTAAACAGCAATCTAAAAGTCATTCTATTGAAAGTCATATATATTCTATGAAATTTTGTATTATAAACCGAGATAGTCTTCTAGAAAAAATTTTTGGACACACAGTCTGATGAGTAGGCCTGATTTTGAGTTTATACTTAGAAGTCGTCCATTGTAATGAGTGCTTGGAGTAAAAATATAATAAAAATGATGTGGTTTCTGACCTCAAGGAAGTCACAGTTTAATGGGGAAAACACTTCTAAGTAGCACATTACAAGATGATAAAACTGCTGTATTAAAATGTACAAAGTGCTAAGGTGGACCTGGGATGGGGTAATCATGTAATATGAGTGTTCATGCTGGGCCTGCATTAAAGAAAGAGTTATCCTTCCTCAGTGAGAGGAAGGAAAGATCATGAAAAAGCCTGAGGACTTCGAAAGCACAAGGGTTGCTTACTGTACGTGTAAGGACAGAATGAAGTGTTTGCTTCAGGATTGCAAGAGATAAACTATTAGAATGTGGGAAGAGACAATAAAGGAATGGTTCATCAATTTTTAGTGACAGGAAAAGAACTAAGAATTTAACCTTCAGGCAGTGAGAAGCAGGGAAGTGTCAGAGTAGTGATCCCTCATTCATTCAATAAAGAAAATTTGAGAGCTCCATACAGCCAGGAAATAAACAAATACAAATACCACATTCCAACAGCATAGGGGAATGTGTAGTGCTCAAGTCTGTGTTTTACAAGGACAGCTTGGGTGAGAGAGAAGTCTTTAGGGAAAGTAGTTGAAAGGCTACTGCCATTGGTGAAAATGTGTGACAAAGGGGAAGGGGTAGTGGCAGAGGACCTGGAGTGGAGAAGCTGCCTTTGAGAGGAGCTCCAGAGATACCGTCAACTTGATGGCCCCTGCCATGTAGAATGGTGAGGACCAGGGGGTAACTAATATTTAAATAGCTAAGATGTGTGTTCTTGTTCTTGGGTGACTACGGATACTGTGCTGGAAGGGAATACCGGGAGTGAATAGGCTTTAGAGTTGAGTTCAGTTTGAGGTGTATGAGTTTCATGTGTCTTGGAAATTTTAGAGTGCATATGCAAGAGTGAGAAGTTGAACAAGAGATTTAAAAGTCAGGAAGATAGTTTGGGCTAGATGTCTGAAAAGATGAAAGATCGTAAATGCAGATTGTGAGAGTGGATGAAATCAACTGGATGTGTGCTTAGTTGCGGTTATCTCAAAGAAAGTAATTTAGTTCCTAGGATAGGGAGAAAAGGGCAAATGGTATCAGATTGAAGGAGCTGAGTACAGGTAAATCTCAAAGCGTTTAGAACAGAGTTTAAGAAGACAATGAACCAGAGTAGCTGTAGGGAAAACTTCATACTCACTGTATCCACATCCTCTCCACCTATTAGCTCATAAATCTAGTCTAACAAATGACTGAAATCATTCTTAGAAAGATCACCAGCATCTTTCACCTCGCCATGGGTCCAACAGTCAACACTCAGTTTTCATTACAAAACTTCGCAGCAGGATGAGTCAGTTGAAGAAAAAAATTTTTTTTCACTATTTTGAAGCACTTTCTGCTCTGGGATTTTGTCATCTACACTCTTCTGATTTTCTTTCCCGTCATTGGTTGCCCTTTCTTACTTAATTTGTTGAATTCTCCTTCTCTTCCATTTTTTTATTCACTGGGCTCAGTCTTTGGTAACCTCCCTCTCTCAATTCCAATCCATAGCTGTGAATTTGAGCATGAACCACATGCTGATGACTCAAAAATTTATATGTGAATCCAAGCCTTTTCTCTGGGCTCCAGAATTACATACTCAACTCCCTATTGTACATCTCTACTTAGATACCACCTAAATATACGGCAAGTAAAACTCATAATTTTCCCTGCAAAGCCTGCTCTTCTGCCAGTCATTTTCATGTCTATGAATACGGTTACTCTTCACCTGCTTGATCAACACAAAAACCTAAGAGTCATTGTTGATTACTCCCTTTTACTTAAACTTCCATTCCAATCTACAATACACCACTACCTTTAGAAAAATCCAACCTTTTTCTAAATCTACAATACACCACTACTTTTAGAAAAATCTAAATTTTTAGACCTCCACCTTCATCGTTATCCCATCTGATCTAGTATAACTGCCTCAATAACTGGTCTCCCTGTCTCTGTTGTGGCCATCCTACATAGAGCCACCAGAATAATCTTCTAAGAACACAAATCGGATTAAACTCTTCAAAACCTTTGCATCACACTTAGAACAAAATAAAAATTCTGTATCATGATGTATTAGTTATCTATTGCTGCATAATAAATTATTTTAAAACATAACTACTAAAAATAACATTATCTCACAGTTTCTGGAGGTAAGTTTGTTGGGAGAAGCTTGGATGGATGGTTCTAGCTCAGGGCCTCTGAAGAATTTGCTGTCACCTGAAGCCTTTACTGGGGATAGAGCATCTGCTTCCAAGGTTACATCACTGTTAGCAAAAGTCCTTAGTTCCTCAGAACATGGACCTCTCTGCAGGGCTGGTTGAGTTTCCTCATGACAAAACAGATGACTTCCCCCAGACACATGATCCAAGAAAGAGAACAGGGATGAAACCACAAAGTCTTACATAATCTAATCTCAGAAGTCATAAACCATCATTTCTGCCATATTTTAGTCTTTAACTAAAATGTTACTCTATCCACCTGCAGACTACCAGGCCTTACCTCTTCCTGCTCATCTCACACCATTTTCTCCCACATATACACCACTCTAACCATACTGTTCTTCTGACAGTTTTTCAAATATGCCAAATTCTAGTTTCAAATGCTTTGCACTCGCTATGAATTCTGCCTGGAAAACTCTACTCTTAGATGTTCATGAGTTTACCCGCTTACTTAATTCAGGTCTCTGATCAAAGAGGCCCTCTCTGCAAAGAGGCCTTTCTTAATTACTTCTATCTAAATACCATACCCTTCTCACCATTTTCTATGCCATTATCTTGCTTTGTTTTTCTTCAGAACAATTATGCCCACCCAGATTATATTACAATTTACTTATTCATTTCTTTTCTACCTCACTCGTCTGTAAAATTCAAGAGGACAGGGATTTTTCTGTGTTTCACCATGGTGTATCCAGGTCCTGGAATGGAGCCTGGCGCAGAGAAGAGTCTCAGTAAATATTCACTGAATAAAGGGGGGTGGTTCAGAAGGTGAGTGATTGATGTTATGATGAAGAACCTGAGCTTTGGAATTCAAATCCCTTCCCCATTACTTTGCTGGTCATTCAACCGGGAAATTAACCTTCAGGTTCCACTTTTGTATAGTGAAGGTAATAATTGTGTAGTATCATCTTGGGTTAATGCAAGGATTAAATGACACAATGCATATTAATCTCTTGGGAAACACCTTGCACCAAGTACAAAGTTGAGGAAACTCAGGAGTGGCACAGAACTATCTGGATTTTGCAGTATATTGCGTTGCCTTGGTCAGAATGATGTGCTATGCAATTATGACCTGTAAAGTAGAATATCAGTGCAAGATATTTCTACTACCTTTATTATATGACATGATTATAATTGCTCAGCAAGCAGAAACTTGTGTGCTGTATGGTTCTAGTGTGTGCAAATTTGTGTGTGCTTAACTTTGTAAGAACTAAAATCAAAACACTGATTCATTCAGTGTTTTCACTGAAAACACATTCAGGAAAGGAGGCCCAAACCTGGAAGACTGTGTGTGGGTATATCTGGATTGAATAACAATAAAATATCCTTTTTTTTTCCAAAAGACATAACTTTAAAACTTAAGACTTTGTGTCTGGCACTTAACAAGGTTGAAAAAAATAAATAAACTTGATCTTCAGCCTTATGTGAAGTACCACTGCTTAGTGTTATATGACAATACTGGCTAAAAGGTTCAACATATTTTTGATGATGGTTTCAACAAATTTATGCCACACCCTATTGTTACTATCACTATGGTATCATTATTTTCATTCTTTTCCAGTTTGTCCTGCTTATTTAAGTCAATATGTATGCCATTTTTAACATAAATATAATGATATTAGCCTGGTAAAGGAAACACTGAGCTATAAGTCATGATGTGCCCCAATAATTAACAATCTATCTAAAGAGAAGGTGCAATTGTGTGAAATACAATAACATTGGCTATCTGATCTTTGGCTTTAATAATGGTAAAGAGTCCTAGGAAGCCTCAAATGGAAGTAAATAAGATAATAGCTAATATTTATCATGCTCTTATTTTATGCCAGGTACTATTCTAAGTGATTTGCATAACTTGAGTCATTTAATCCTCATAACAACTTTATGAGCATATTATATCCATTTTATAAGCCAGCAATGTGACACAAAACACTGAAGTCAACTGATTGAATGAACTAGCCCATGTGCAGAATTTGACCATTGCCTACACATAGAAAATTTTTAGAAAGCAATAGCTATCATCATGTTTGATGCCAAATGTCACACAACTAATTGACAGAATACTATTTCAGGAAGTCTGTGATAGCAAGAATATATAAGGACACCCTTCATAAGATCTGATTCCGATTTCAGGGTGGGTTGGTGGGTGGGGGGAGGGAACAGATGAAACTCATTATGCTTAAGTGACTTGTCCAGGACCTTAGAGTTAGGATGTTGCCTTGTGTTAGGACTGAAAAGTACTGACTGAATACGTAATACAGGAATTAAGTGATAGAAGTTGACGAAGAGAAATCCCTGTGAGTTACTCAACTCCACAGTTCCATGGGGAGAACTGTGAGCTGAGACTTTTAGTGACTGGAATTTGGATAAGCAGGCAGGAAAGTGGGCAGGGTGGGTGTCAGTTTCACAGTTTAAGTAGGTTCAGAGTATTAAAATGAATTAGTAGCAATTAAAATAATTAATTCTCCATGGTTAATCTTGTTGAAACAAATACTTGGATTATTTAAATCAAGTGTAGCAGTTTCTGTTTCAATCATCAAAATAATTACTTGTGTAGGTATTTGATATTTGCAAATTTTTACTTCTAATTTACTATCAGTGGATCTGAAAAAAGTTATGTATGCCTTCAATAAAAAGAAAAAATATTATTCCATGTTTAAAAACAACTTCCCATCCCTTAAGTGCTTTTGGAATTACACTGGTATCCAGTAGACCTTCCACCCTGGAGTCTGAGAGAGCCATCATTCACATCTATTTTGCTAGCATCATTGTTCACACATAAGGTAACCCTCCTTATCATTTAAGTTGTGTTTTGTAAGAAACTACCCAATTCATTTTTCTTTTGGAAAATACAGATTTAGAGCATAAACCTCTTCTACCTTGTTAGTCACTGGGCTAAATACAGGGGCTGTGAAAACTAGGAAAATAAACCTCCTGCTCAGAGATTGTAGTATAGAGGGAGACAGATTTGAAACAGTATAATATCAAAACAATGTGATAGTTATTGGCAGAGAGCATAAACAAAATGCTAATTCCCATAATTTCATTATCTGATAAATTTACTTTCTTTAAAAAAAAGGAACTGAAGTTAATTAATTTGCTTAAGATCATGTAGCAAGCAAGTGACAAAACATGATTTTAGCACCCCGATTTAATCCAAAAAAAAACAAACAGAACGTCAAGAAATTTTGCATTGGTAGAGATTGTTGGTTTAATAATTAATTAGTAATGCACAATATTAAATAATTTTAAAATAAAAGGATATTTATCATTTATTTCTGAATTGGAGTTGAGGCAGTACATAATAAAAGCATGTTCAGAATAAGGATAAAAATATCACAAGATGAAAATAAAAGTTTTAAAGAAGGTGAAAAGAAAAAGAATTACACAAGCAATCCTCATCCAAGGCAAGTTAGAGCTACAGACACACTTAGATCTGAGCTTCCTAGAAGCAGTTTAGGCAAAATGTAAACCTTCATTACCCTCCCCAGAAAATATTTTATACAGTTGACCTTTGAACCTCATGGGTTTGAACTGTGCAGGTCCACTTATACACAGATGTTTTTCAATAAGTACTATAAATATATTTTCTCTTATAATTTTCTTAATATTTTCTTTTTTCTGGCTTACTTTATTGTAAGAATACAGTGTATTATACATATAGCATACAGATATGTGTTAATTGACTGTTTATATTATAGGTAAGGCTTCTGGTAGACAGTGAACTCTTAAGTTCTTGGGGAGTCAAAAGTTCCACATACGTGTGTCCTTGACTCTCAGGAATTTGGCATTCCTAACCCCTGTGTTCTTCAAGGGTCAACTGTACCAAGACGAATTTCTAAATGGTTTGTTTTATTAAGTGTAAAGCTACACTGAGCACTGCTCTTCTCAGATTTTTAATTCCTTTCCCCCTATTGTTTTCCTTCTCGTATTTATGTTCCATTAGCTCTTCAAACTCCCATTTATTTATTTGAAAAGTGGGATAATTGTTACTCCATGGGCTTATTATGCTAAAAATATTACACATGTCAAACTACCATTGATGCTTCTTCACCCATTCTTTGAGACTAACATTTGGAAGTATGTATTTCTGATCAATATCAATGAAGTAAAATTTGTGCTAAATCATTCCCTCATATTCTTTTGTTAATGTTAGTTTTCTCTTTTATGACAAGTAGTTGTTATTGTTGGTATATTTGTTCATTCATTCTGGACTTAAAAATGCTGGAGTCATGCCGTATAATAGTATACTGATCTCTGAAATTTCATGTAGGGGATCTTAAAAGGACAATGAAAATTATTTTACTTTGTTGTACTCTTTCATTCTATTAACACTAATCATTCAAGGTTTGGTTCTGTATTCAAATACTAAGATCAGAAAACATTTTTACTTAGGAACCAAAAAGGTATGTATAATTTGAAGGTAGAACTAGAAGGGTAACATTCAGTCAGTTATATTATGTAAATATAAGTTGTTTGTGCTCCATTTATAATAAGGAATTCTAATCACCAGGTAGTTGAACCTCATTAGCATTATAAAGTCCCTTCTGAAAATGTCCATATAAATAAAATAACTTTTTACAACCTCTTATTGACTTTTGGCTTTAGATGAGCATACATTTCAGAACAACTCAACACTGGCATCATTTCCTGTTGTTATATTTAAAGGTCATTTACATTTTATTGACAGTAACTGCTTTACTTATTAGGCTAATTCCATATTCTTTGCTTCAATATGTTTTACAATTATACATTGCATATATATGCTCTTTTCTCTTATAATGCATTGAAAAATATCTTCAAAGTCTACCTGGTAATTAAATGTATTCTTTGAAATTTCCCTAGAATTAGTGGTTATATTTTCACATGTTTTAAGCTTGTTTCTGCTTTTTTTGAATTGTAGAATTATTAGTATCTGATATTGCATGCATTTCACTTTCCATGAAGAAATTAGAAATAAAGAGCTCTGTGCAATTTGCTTGACTAGGAAGATATTTAGTGTTATTTAGTATATCGTTCTAATAAGTTTGGTCATTTGATTTCTTGGTTAAATAAATAAGTATACATAGTGCCACCAGGATAAATGCTAACTAAATATGACTAAAACAAACCAAAAATTAAATAGCAACGATTAATTGCAAAACTAAAAAACATAATCAGGTGAATATTCTAAACATTCACACACACACACACACACACACACACACACACACACACACTCAACCTTATTGCTAAGACCACTTATCTAAGGGCTATCCTCTATTCTTCTTTCCAGCCCCCTTTCACTTTCTATCCATAGTTAGGATAGGATGTCTTAGTTCAAGATTTATTCCAAGTTTGGTTACTAGTGACTCTTCAACCTCAATTATATAAGTGAAGTTTCCCTCATTATTCCCTGGCTTTACCTATTTCCCTTCTATATTTAATCCTCTACATAATTCAATAGTATTTATTGAATTAATGAAAGAATAAACTCATTACTCTCATTGATTACCCTGATAGAATAACTGACATACATCATGAAGTCTCTAGATCATGCAAAGTATATTATCTTTGAAATGACTGGGAAATAAGTATTTATTTCAGAATGATTACTTAACATATGCAAATTTTAAGAGAAAAATTCATTTATGTTAAATACCTTATTTTCCCATTGAACCACATAATTTTGATTTTTATATTTGTGTATGTACAATTATGAGTCAACTATATTTAAAAATATGAACCTCTATAATGCGCTAATTGGAAAAATAGATATAACCACAATACTATAACTTGTGTAAATCTTTAATATATAGACACAGCCTAACACATCAATTTTATAGCTATTTATTAATGATTCTAAAATCTTAAGCTGACTGTATTCTTGAGGTCAAAAAAATACTAGTAGAAGTGTGTGGGGGGCCACTGTTAAATACTCAACACACCTAATTTTGGAAATGTTTATTATGATTTCAGAGAAAATCACGTGTTAAGAAGTGGCTTAAATATGAAGGTATAGATATACATTTGAATAGAATCTCTTTCACTGAAATTTTACTCATTTTTAGAATAAGTTGAATCCAAACTTTAGACCATTTGATTCAAATTTATACTTAAGGTTATGAAATATTCTAAACTACAAATATAGGGCAGATATAGGTATAAATATTTAACACTATTTGACACTAATTTATACTTGAGGTTATAGAATATATTAAACTACAAATATATGGCAGATGTAGGTATAAATGAATGTATTAAAATAGAACCCCTTTCACTGAAGTTATGAGTATGTTTTTAGAATGAGTTTAATCCAGACTTTAAGTTACTTGACACTAATTTATGCTTTAGGTTATAGAATATACTAAATTGCAAATATAAGACAGATATTTAAAATAAAATATTTTTAAAAATTATAAGCAAAATGCTGAGCCATTCTTGATACATAAGAATTATACATATGATTCCTCAGTCCAATTAAGTGTATTCCTATTTCTTTGTAATCTTTTTTCACCTAGGGATCAAGTTTCTGGCTCCCTCCTTCACAAAATTTAGCCTTATGACTCTAGTTCAAAGAGTTTTTGTTTTTTTTATGTTTAATATTATTATACTGAGAATATTAATGAAAACAACAATGGTTTTGCCAGATACTTTTCTAAGTACCTTGCTTGTATTAATGTATTTAATCCCCACATCAAACTATGAGTTCTTTTCCTAAATTCCAGGTGTGAAAACAAGGCAGACATAAGCAGCTCGTATTCTACAGCCTGAGTTTTAACCATTGTCTGGAAGTAATTATTTTGTACCACTTACTTCCAACGTATCTTTTATTATTTGTACCTCTCAATCTCAAAATCAGTCTCTTTCTCCCTCTCTTCCTCCCTCTCTCTCTCTCTCTCCCTCTCTCTCTCTCTCTCTCTCTCTCTCTCTCTCTCTCCCACTTTTCTTCCTTTTCCCTCTTCTCCTGCCTCTCTCTTTCCTCAAGTCGGAACACTGATCTAATCATGCTCCTCAGTTTATGTCACATTATCATGTAGTTCTTTTATGAAACAGTTGTAGTTTCAGTGTTTTATGGTTTTGTTGCTTTCATTTTCATCTTCTAGGAACTCCAATTATACACATCTTGGCCGTTCTTTGCCTGTCTTGTATATGTCATTTTTTTTTCCCTCCAAACTTTTTAACTTTCTGATTTTATAATAGTTCTTAATATGTTATTTCTATTTCTGTTCTTTTGTATATTTAGTTGTGGTTTACTTCCAAATTGTTCTTCATTTAGGAAATAAACTCTACTTCATTCCTGAGCTCTGACAGCTCTTTTCATATGCTCCTCTAATTTAATTGCTTCTCGCCTAACATTTTTCTCTTTCTGATGTGTACTCTTTACGCATTGCTTTTGTATTTCCCTTATTTTATTTTCTCTATTTTTATATAATATTTTTGTGCCTTTCTGTATTATCAGTTTTTCTTCTGCTTTCATTTTCTGTCAATATATTATTTAGTTCATTTTTATTTTTTGTTTTCTTATAGTTTACTTGTATAAAGTGTTACACAATCTGCTTCCCTTATTAATGTTTAAATGAGGAAGTTTTGCGTTTTAGGAGATTTCGGTTGGAATAGACTGTTCAGCTAGGCCTTAGGGTAGTGTCTTTGCTTCATGATCCATTAGGATATTTCTTGAGGCAGTTTTTTCTCTCTAAGGAAGGGACTTCATCTGAAAGGTAGAAATTTTTGTTGTTTTCTTTTGTTTTCTGAAATACCAGGGTACTTGTGCGTCTTAAGTACCTTCAGCTTTTTCCTCATACATTATATGGTCTCCACTGTTTCCTTAAAAATCACTCATGGATTGGAGGGTGTGTAATCTTTGTTTTTAATTACAGTTGTCATTCAATATTATTTGATATTATTTTTAGGTGTACAGCATAGTGGTTAGACATTTATATAATTTACAAAGTGATCTCCCCCAGATTAGTCTAGTGCCCACCTGGCACTATATGTAATTACTACAGTATTATTGACTATATTCCCTATGCTGTACTTCATATCCTTTTGACTATTTTGTAATTATGGATTTGTACTTCTTAATCCCTTTATATTTTTCACCCAGCACCCCAACTCCCCTCCCATTTGGCAACCATCAGTTAGTTCTATGAGCTTATATTTTGTGTGTTAATTTCAATATAAATGAGATCATGTGGTATTTTTTTTCTGCTATTTGACTTATGTCACTTAGCATAATGGAGGATGTGTTGTCTTGTCTCAGTTTTATTTGTTTTTTGTGTGTGTTTTGTTTTTAAGTTCATGTTGAGAATTTTAGGGTAGAGATGATTTCTCCTTTTGAGAATAAATACCTGCTTGAAATATGAGTTTCTTTTATGATTAATGATCTTGAACATCTTTTCATATGCTTATTAACCATTTGTGTATCTTCTTTGAAACCATCAGAATTTTCCTTTTTTATTCATCTCTGATCTTCTCATAATTGCACCCCCCAACCACATGACCCAGCAGAGATCCTACTATTATTAATATTTTGAGAAACCCACTTTTATTATAGAGTTCTTGTAGATCACCAGGATTATGGGAATATTTTCAGAATTTAGTTTTTTGTTTTTCTTATCTTGGGTGCTGTCTTATTTCTATAGGAGAATTACGTGAGGTTCAAAAATTAGGAGAGGAAAATGGAAGTCATAGAAATGTTTCTGATCTGTTTGTGGAATCTGCCTGGTATATTTTATAGAACAAAATAGCAGAGTTTAATCAAATTAAGTATATGCATAATTTCTGAACAAAAATTCTACTCTCATATTCATATTCCAAAGAAATTCTTACACACCTCGTTTATTTCAAGATGGATGCAATGCAGTATATGTAAAAAGATCTCATTGATTTATATCTAACTCTTTACTCAACCACAGAGAACATACACCCTTTTCTTGTAATATTCATGAGTCCTAACCAAAAATTTACAGCCATATGGAAAACAGTTTGGAGGTTCCTCAAACAATTTAAAAAAATGTAATTACCATATGATCCAGCAATCTAACTTTTGGGTATATGTCCAAAAGATTGAAAGCAAGATCTTGAAGAGATATATGTACATGCACGTTCATTGAAACATTATTCACAATATCCAGAAGGTGGAAGCAATGCAAATATTCATTGATAGATGAATGGATAAAGAAACTGTGGTACATATAATACATACAATGGTATAGTATACAGACTTTAAGAAGGATGAAATCCTAGCACATGCTACAGTATGGATGAACCTCGAGGACATTATGCTCAGTGAAATAAGCCAGTCACAAAAGAATAAATATGAAACATATTCCACTCATATGAAGTATTTAAAATGGTCAAAATCATAGAAAATAAATGGTGGTTGACAAGGCTTGGGAATGAGGAGAAAGAGAAATCAGTACTTAATGGGTCTAGGGTTTTAGTTTTGCAAGATGCAAAAGCTCCAGAGATCTGTTGCACAACAATGTAAATATACTTAGCACTACTCAACTTAAAGATAATGAAGATGGTAATTAATGTTATGTGTTTTTATCACAATAAAATTACATTCTTACCATAACTTACACCTGATTGAAGGAAGTGAGTTAAATGGTGCAAGGTGAATGGCAGGTATGACCAAATGTTGACTCTGTTGTAATCTCCACATAATGCTAGCACTATGGTGATAACCAGTATAATAAGTCAATGAATGCTAAAATAAATTCTTAAATGTGTACATGTATACATTAACTGACCAATAGTGAAAGGAGAATAGAAAATACCAAAACACATGAGTGGGCCCTGTGGCTCGTTGGTAAAGCACCAGTCTAGTAAAATTTATGTAGTTTAACATTTTTTTCAAAAAAATTGGCTTGTCTTAATATATTGAATATGTTTTTTTTCCAATACTATAGCAGCCGAATTTAAAGACTATATAAACAAGTATGAAAAATGATTGAATGCCTTTACACAACACTATTCAGTTATTGCTGGTTGATAATGGGTACCTTTTGGTTTTTATGGATACCTGTATTGTCTAAATGTTCCACGATGAGCATGCATTAATTATGAAATGAAAAAAGAATTACTTTACACTGAAAATTTACAAAGTAAAGGTGCTGTAAACTTTGCTTTCCCTGGTTTTAAAACCAGTCAGGTTTGGCATATACTGTTCTGTGACTGTGCTGTTGACAAATGCAATTACTGACCTATTAGTCATGTAGATATGTCAAGGAAAACAAGATAACTCCCCCAAAGTATCAGAAGGGCAAATGAAGCATCAAAATTGTTAAAAGGAAAGTGTAGAAATGAACAGAAAAAGCAGTGGACATGGTATTTCATTGAGCTCTTTTTTGATGGAAAAGTTATTGGAATTAACCATCTATTGATCAAATTGCAAACATCTCAAAGTGCCTAAGGTAGTAGTTTTGTAGAAAGCAAATAACGTCAAACAAATTCAATTTATTTTTATTACAGAGTGACAAAGGGAGAAACCGTACATTTAATAGATTGGGAATTGAGTCGGCTTCCCCAGTGTGTCGCACGTTCCAATTGCCTCAGCAAGCTAGGGAGTATGCTGTTCTGTAGGTGCATGTACCCGAAGGGTAGTGATCAAAAGTTCATTGTCAGTATCAGAGGATATAATGAATAGTGTTTCTCTGCAGTTGTCAGAGTTCTGTATGTAATAGTTAGTAAGGGATTGAAAGACTTTAATAGTGAGTCCTTTGTGGTTTAAAAAGACAGTCAGTTCAAGTTACTTGTCAATATTTTGGAGCTGAAGAGTAAGAATATGATGCCATCATACTAAGTAGAAATTATAGGCATAATACATGTAACTTCTTTTCAGACAGCTCAGGGAGATTATAGCATGTAACTGAAAAAATGATTATAAATGACTACAAACTATGCAGTGTTGCATTTATTCAGGCATCGTTTGAGTAAACAATGTAATCTTACTTAAAAAATATATATTTTTTTTGCAATTCCACATGGGCCAAATAAATAATATGCTGAAAAATTACTACCTGGATGCCACAGAGATTTTATATAAACTATGATTTTAGGAAAGATGCTAATTAAAAATAAAATAACAAAGAACAAAGCTGTTAGATGCACGGTAGCATTTCTACCGACAGAAGTAGTCAGACATTTAAAAAACTAATTGTTTCAAAATGCAATGTAAATTAACATGGATTAATAATTTCCATACCCAATAACTATCATCACATTATTTTTGCTTCAAAATAGCGGAAACAAAATGTTCTTGCTTCATCTCTAGCAAAACTAAAAAAACCCCGTCACATTCATATCTTAATTTAAGAAGTGCTTTGAAATAGCACAATTGACCAAGAGCTAGGAGGGAAGACGTGTTTACGAGTAGAGATGATTTTATGGTAATAATAACTGTCCAATAAACATAAAAGAAATAAGGGAAATAAATATAGCAAGATTTTCCAAAACACTGATTTTACATAGTGAATTCCATGAAGTGACTCTATTTCCGTACATGCTTCTCGTCATTTCACTCCTACATTGTTAGACCAAGTCTGCGTCATTTCTCAGCTAGACAGATACAAGTTGGGTTCCTTGTTTGCTCGCTCTCTGCTATGATTGTTTTTTCATATTACATCAGGTATTACCTTTACAAACAAAAGTAAAATATGGCTTTCTCCCTCCTGAACCGAAACCAACCCAGTGGCTTCCCATTACATTGACAATAAAAAGCAGAAAATGTCCCTTGTCCTACAAGGTCTTATGCAATTTGTCCTGTAGCCACCTATCAACCTCTTCTCTACATTCACTGTTATTCAACCATCCAGGCTTTATTGCTTCTAGCTGTTCTAAGAGTAAGTGAAGCTGCTTCTCCATCAGTCTGTAAAACTTGATTTCTCGATCTTCTCATGGCTTATGCGTTCTCATTATTCAGGGTTCTGCTCAAATATCATCCTATAAATCTAAGTAATACCACCACTCCTTGACTCAACTTTCCTTTATATTCTTCATAGCTTTATTGTATTTGTTCTTTACACATACATACAAATATGCATATGCATATATATATATATATATATATATATATATATATATATATATATATATTCAGTTTCTTTTTTTTTCCAAATAAACCTTTATTGGAAAGGCTACAAACTTTTAGGTGTACAACATAATGATTAGATATTTAGATAACTTATGAAGTAATCACCCTGATAAATCTAGTACCCTTCTAGTCAAGGAGATTACTTTGTAAATTATATAAATGTCTAACCATATGCTGTACATCTGAAATTAATATCAAATAATATTGAATGTCAACTGTAATTGAAAATTAAAAAGGGGGGCAAAGATAAAGGGGAAATAAGTGTTTCAAAGTTCCAGGTATAAAACAAATTAGTCTTGGGAATGTAATATAAAGCATAAAAAATATAGTCAATAATATTGTGATAGCATGGTACTGTGTCAGGTGGTTGCTAGCGTTATCATGTTGATTCCTTCTTTAGCATAAGGAATATAATTAATACTATGGTAATAACTATGTATAGTGCCAGGTGGGTACTGTTGAATAACTATGAAGTACACCTGAAACTAATATAGTATTGTATGTTATTTATATTTTAATGAAAATCTTTTAAAAAAACTATCTAGTACCCATCTGTTACCACATATAGTTATTAAAATATTATTGACTGTATTCCCCATACTTTACATCACCATGACTGTTTTGTAACAACCAATTTGTACCACTTAATCCCTTCATCTTTTTCACCCGTTCATCCCCTCAATGCTCCTCCCATTGGCAATCATCGAAATGTTCTCTATAACAAAGAGTCTGTTTCTGTTTTGTTTCTTCGTTTATTTTGTTCTTTAGGTTCCCCATATAAGTGAAATCATATGGCATTTTTCTTTCTCTGTCTGACTTGTTTCGATCAGCAAATACCCCTTAGGTCAATCCATTTTGTTGCAGATGGAAAGATTTCATTCTTTTTAATGGCTGAATAATGTTCCACTGTATATATGTACCATCTATTCTTTATCCATTCATCCATTGAAGGATACTCAGGTTGCCTCCCTATCTTGGCTATTGTAAACAATACTGCAGTGAACATATGCATGCACATGTCCCTTTGAAGTAGTGTTTTGGGTTTCTTCAGATAAATACCCAGAAGTGAGATTACTGTTTCCTTTTTTGTTTCTTGTTATAAACTTTTTTTTTAAAGTCTGTTTTGTCTGGTATAAGTATTGTTACTCCAATTTTTATTTTTTATTTTTTTTATTTCCATTTTCATGGAGTATCTTTTTCCATTCCTTTACTTTCAGTGTGTGTGTGTCTTTTGATCTGTAGTGAGTCTTTTGTAGGTAGCATATTCTAAAAGTCTTGTTTTCTTATCCATTCAGCCACACTGTCTTTTGATTGGAGAAGTTTAATCCATTTACACTGTTAATAATGCAATTGTTAATAGGTATGTAGTTATTATCATTTTATTAATCATATTTTTTATCTTATTTTCTTCTTCTTAAGGAAGTCTCTCTAACATTACTTGTAGTACTGGTTTGGTGGTGATGAACTCCTTTAGCCTTTTCTTGTCTGGGAAGCTCTTTATCTGTCCTTAGATTCTAAATGATAGCCTTGCTGGGTAGAGTAATCTTGGTTTAGGTCCTTGCTTTTCATCGCTTAGAATATTTCATGCGAATCCCTTCTGGCCTGCAAAGTTTCCGTTGAAATATCAGCTGACAGTCTTATGGAAGCTCCCTTGTAGGTAACTAACTGCTTTTCTCTTGCTGCTTTTAAGATTCTCTCTTTGTCTTTAACCTGTATGTCATTTTAATTATGGTATGTCTTGGTGTGGGCCTCTTTGGGTTGATCTTACTTGGGACTCTACATTTCCTGGGCTTGAATGTCTATTTTCTTCACCAGGTTAGGAAAGTTTTCCATCATTATTTCTTCAAATAGGTTTTTGATTCCTTGCTCTCTTTCTTTTATTCCTGGTACTTCTATAATGTGAATGTTGATATGCTTGATGTTGTCCCAGAGGCCACTTAAACTATTCTCATTTTTTTGGATTTTTTTGCTGTTCTGATTTGGTGTTTTCTGCTACCTTATCTTTCAAATTGCTGATTTGATCTTCTGCTTCATCTAATCTACTGTTGATTCCCTCTTATGTGTTATTTATTTCAGTTATTGAATTCTTCATTTCTGACTGGTTCTTTTTTACATTTTCTCTCTCCATTTTTATGTTTCCTATCTCTTTGTTGAAGTTCTCTCTGAGATCATCGAGCATCCTTATAACCAGTGTTTTGAACTCTGCATCTGGTACATTGCTTGTCTCCATTTTGTTTAGCTCTTTTTCTGGAACTTTGTTCTGTTCTTTCACTTGGGACATTCTTTGTCTCCCCATTTTGGCTGCCTTCCTGTGTTTGTTTCTGTGTATTAGGTATAGCTGCTATGTCTTCTAGTCTTAGTAAAGTGGTCTTATGTAGTAGTTGTCCTGTGGGGCCCAGTGGTTCAGTCTCACTGGTCATTTGAGGTGGGTGTTCCAGGTGTGTCCCTTGTGTGAGTTGTGTGTACCCTTCTGTTGTAGTTGAGCCTTAATTGCTTTTTGTTCATCAATGGGAGGGACTGACCTTCAGGCTGAATGGTTGTGACGATTGGCTGTGATACAATAGAGGAGTTGTTGTGCAGGGGCTGACCCTATGGAGCAGGAGCCACTTTAGCAGGGCTCTGGTGCCTACCAAGTCAGCTATTTGGGTGTATTATAAATAAAGGTGGCCAGGTGGTGCTCTGGCATGGTCCAAGGTTGGTTACTGGGCATGCCAGCCACCAGGGCTTCCTTGGAGGAGCCCCAGTTCAGGATAGCTCAGCCTCAGCCTGTGCCCTGTCTGGGGCCACCTGCCATGAGACAGAAACTAATCTGTAGAAGTCTTCCACCTATTCTGGGCACGCTCATGCAGATGCTGCTTGTTTTGGTTTTGTGAACCTTTGAGAGATTTTAGCATGAGCCAAGATGGGCCATTTGTATGCAAAAGCCACTGGAAGTGGCTTGGGTGAGCACACAAGTTGGGTTGGGTGGTGTCTCAGGGAATCACCAGGCCAGGGCAAATGGTGTTAGCCATGTTGATGGAGGCTCAGATATGGCAGCTACCTGCAAACTGGAAGAGGGGTGTGGCTCAACAAAGAAACCATGGCCCCTAAGAGCACTTCTGACTGGGAGAAAGCTCCCCATTCAGCCCTAGTCCTGAAGCCAGAAAACGCAGTTCCTCGCTGTATGTCCCTGGTGTCTTTCAAGCTGCTGCCCCATGCTGGAGCTCAGAGCTAGTGAATCTGTCAGGAAGTTCCTGTGCAGGCATTTAAGAGGAATGCCTGGGACTCCAGCTGCCCCCTGTCTCACAGAACTACAATCTCCACTGGTTTTAACAGCCAGAAATTGTGGGGGCTTCTCTCCCTGGCACTGGAGCCCTGGGTTGGGGAGTCTGATGTAGGGCTGGAACCCCTCACTCCTCAGAGGGAACCTTCACAGTGAAGATATCCCTTCCAATTTTTAACTACTGCACGTGGGTATGGGACTAGCCTGTTCTGTGTCTCCACCCTTCTTACCTGTTTCGAAGTGGCTTCTTCTGTGTATCCTTAGTTATTAAACTTCTGTTCAGCTAGACTTCAAGTGATTCTCAATGATGGTTGTTCTGTGGTTTAGTTGTAATTCTGATGTGGTTGTGAGAGGATGCAAATACAGTCAGTGTTTACTAACTCTGCCATCTTGACTGGAAATCTGCCACTGTATTTCTTAGGCTTCACATGGTTGTGGGGATATATTCAGTTTCTACATGTTAATTTTCCCTATGAGACTATAGATTCTATAAAAGCAGACATGTTTTCTTAGTTTTTGTCCTATTTGAAGTACCCATACTAGAGGTTCAAAAGTATTGTCAAGAAAATTAATTTTAAAAAGAAAGAATGAATAGTGTACATTTGCTCAAAAATACCTATTTTAGGAACATTCTCATAGGATAAAATTATTAATTCCTCTTAAACATCTAGACAAATAATTACATGTTGATGAATATGAATGATAGCATTCACAGATGTAATCCTTTATTTGACTTTTTGCGACCCTGTTTTTTTAGTTGTCTTTAAGTTTGGTTAGAATAACATGGTATTTATCGTTAGTACCCTATCTTAGAAAATGGATGTGTACTCTTTCCAATTATTCTTTTCATAGGAATAATTCTAAGTAAAAATAAAATATGTAACCTTAAAGTATGTCTTGTTCTATTCGTTGATCCTAGGAAAGTTACATTTGCTTAGATATTTTAAATAGTTAAAGGACATATTCTTCCTCTATTTTGTTTGAAGATGTTAAAAATTAAATGCATCCCGTGCTTCACAGAAGACAATCACATCTTCAATTAGCACTTGTTAGTTTTAGTTGACAGAGATCATCTTACATACAGTAGCAGCATACACATAGCTGTTAACTAGGTGCTGTTTCAGTCCTTTTATCAAGATTCTTCAAAATCTTAAGAAGAGAAATAATAAGAACAATCAGCACCTTCAATGATGACTTCTAACTTCATTTATTGTTTTCTCTTGTGGATTTTTTTTCAGAAATTGAAAAATTTCAAGGTTCTGATGGAAAAAAGGAAGATGAAGAAAAGAAATATCTTGATGTCATCAGCAACAAAAACATAAAGCTCTCAGAAAGAGTGTTGATTCCTGTGAAACAATATCCAAAGGTACTGCATTATATGCTTTGTTCTCAGAGAATTCAGAAAAAAAAATGATAAAAGTAAGACTTGATTATTTTATTCATTGACTTTTATGAAAGAACTATGTAAAGCTTCATTACATTAGTATACGTTAATATATGTGACTGACATAGAGGATGGAAAGCTTTTTATAGTAGGATCATGAGATTAGTTTTCAACTGAAGGCAAAAGCACTTTTTTTATGTGATGTGGGAAGAATAATTAGATATTTTAATCACTTTTTAACATAAAATGGTTCAACGATCTTCCAAATATGCACATTTACTTGATTATGTTTTGCTTCTTGTTAGTGTATATATTCTTATCATAAAAGTTACTAGAATTAATGATACTAAATATAGGTATAGCATTAGCCAATCAGCAGGGAATTACTATATCAAGGAAAGCAATATAGTCTTTTTTAGACCCTTGGATTATAATCATTAGCTTTCTATTGTTAGGGTTCGTTTACAGAAATAATTGTGATGTTGTTCTCTTGAAAGTACTTTTTTGCTATACATTTTATCTTATGAGATTTGTATCACCAGAATCAGAATTATAAAACACAGCATTCAATGGCATGATTTTATCAGTTATATTCGTAAATTCCAATGAGTAAAAAGAGGTTTTTATTTTTTTTAATGAATTAAGAAAGCTAAAAATGGAAATTCAAATATTCAGGCAGATAATTTACTTTCTGAAGAATGAATGTGGAGCAAGGACCATGTAATTATGCTAATAATAAAGATTACAGGAATAAATGCTGTAGTTTACCAATTGTCTTGTAATATGATACATTTTAGTAAATATAATTAAGAAGAATGTTGTGTTTATAATTATTTTAAACAGGGATAAAACTTACAGCCCACCAAACCATGAAATTTAACTTTCAAATGAAGTTTTTGGGCATGCAAGTTTTGTGGTTTTTGTTTTTTCTTGAGCTAGACTTACTCTAGTGCAAGGAAGGTGCATTCAATAGATATAAATTTTAATTAAATTTTATTAACTTTACTTTAAAATCATGTGTTTTCTTTATGACTATTAAATTGTGCAGCCATAGAAATGTATGACCATTTTTACATAGAAATGAAATATGGTAGAAATATGTTGGTATATTAAGAAAATTTTCTTTTTTTTAAAATTTTTTTTAAAGGAACATGATTAACCCATTATAATCAGAGTACAAGGTTTTTTCTTTAAATAATGTATTTAAATATTATATAACTTGGTACTATTTCTCGGGGTAACACTTTTTTATTCTCTGGATATGTGAAATCCAGTTACAAATTCAATATCTGCTTCTCAATTAAATGAAGCACTATGTGTTTGAGGAAATTAGATTGGCAGGTACTGGAAGGCATTTCAAGTCCTGATGGGTCTTCAAGTGACAGTATGTGTGATTTTATGCTGAATATTACAATAGTCTATATTTGAATGAAAATGATGAACATTGAAACAGTATTTTACAACATCTAGCTTTTGTGTGAGATTTAATTTCATAATTTATAGGGAAATGATCAAACAACAAAACTGCCTATTCATATTGAAATACTCATAGGTTATGTATTCCCAAATTAATGTGCCTCTTAGAATTTTTTGAATCAGAATTCTTAGGCTGGCACTAGTTTTGGAAATCACAGACTATATAAAACTTTCATTTTACAGGTGAGGTAACTGGGAGATTCTGAATTGTTCAATGACATATCTATGATACAGATGGAAGTATTTAGAGAGGTTGCTGTTATTCTAGATTCTTCATTCTTTGTGAGCCATTACATTTCTTAACAGATAATGCTCATAGATTTGTATTATTTTTTTAATGTAAAATGTGGAAGAATGTGAAAATTGATAGCTCTTCATAATGAATAGTTTTATGTAATGTTATCAAATAACAATGTATGCCTTAGAAAATTTACCATTTTAAATTGATGGATAGAATGCTAAACCACTTCAATTTATTTTTTAAAAGGATTTGCATTTCCTACATAAGAGAACTCTCAGAGCACTTTTACACATAAAGAATACTGAGAAACAGAGCAGAATCATCTATTAAGTTGACCTGCATTTGTTTTTGTACTCTAATAATAAAATTAAAATCAATCTTTTGAAAACTGTACTTTACTTCAAAATGTGGTGATTCTCTCCTGTTGAGTGATTATTGCCTGCTTTTCACAAAAATATTGGTGGGGCTGAATCTGGATATGATCACTAAGCATGAGCCATACTTGATGTACATTAGTAAGCTGTACAATATGTGATGTGTGTGGTGTGATACTTTGAACTGTTGGTCAGGGCACAACAGTATTTATGGATTTAAAGTTTAATCTTTTATAATAAAAAGTGATTTATCCCTCAGGGGGTACATTAGAAAAAGACCTGCTTTTCACAGGGTCTCAGAGCTATCTCTCCTATTGATGCCTGCTGTCATTTTGAACTGGTAATTAATGTGGCAGTGACATAGCCCTCTCCAATAAAGGCCAATAAATAACTATGGGAATTCATGAGTAAATGACCTTCTCCTGACTTTACTCCATGACCTTTTTGGGTAGGTTTTATTTCAATTAGTTTCCAATTTCAAGTTAATTTGCTCACTTAATTGAATAATACTTGGAATTGAAAGAAGTTTAAGATCTAAAACTATGGAAAATATGAGAATGCTGTTCAAACACATGAAGAGTGATTTATATAGCTCTAGTGCTTTATGTTTAATCACTTAATTTAGGGAAAACATGCCGCATTATTAAATTATTTTAATGAACGGTTTTTCTTACTGTTTTTAATATTTGTGTTTATAATAGTATTAGTAAAGAAATAGGCCTTGTGCATCTGTTGTTTGCATTTGCAAGTATTTTAGAATGAGAGCAATTATTTGTTGATAATCAAGTCTCCAAGGAGACAACATGTGGAGATATGTTCCTCTATAACCCTAAGAGAATCATGCAGAGGCCCCAGAGAGATTCGTACCGAAAACTCACAGTCCTTAACATTAGCTCTTTCACCTTAAATCTACACATACATATTTAGTAGTCCAATATACATTTATTTTTTTAAATTTTAACATCTCTAACTGGTATGCATATTATAATCAGAAAAAATTTACAGTCTCTACCAGGCAAGCAGCAGTCATAATGCATTGTTTTATCTGTAAACTTTGCACATGTAAACTTGGTCATGGCTTGTTATATCGAGTTGTTTGTAGTATTAGAAATATATATGTTGAGTTTAGTTGCTGTTTAAGATGTCTTTTTTTTTTTTAAATGGAGGATTGGGGGAGCAGAACAGTATTGCGGAATTGGAGAGGGGGACTAGCCAAGTTGTTGTTCTTCAGTCTTAGTTGTGGAGCGTGCCAGTCACCATTTGGTTGCCCGTCGGCAGCTCGTGGCCTCTAAGCTCAAGGTGCTGTGTTACAATCTTAGTTGCTGGTGGGCGTAGCCACCATCCCATGTGGGAGTCAAACCAGCAGTCTTGTTGTTAAGAGCGCATGCTCTATCCACTGAGCCATCCGGACGGTAGCTCAGCTCAAGGTGCCGAGTTCAGTCTTAGTTTCGGGCAGGCGTAGCCCACCATCGAACAGGCAGTCTTGTTGTTAGGAGCACGTGCTCTCACCAGCTGAGGCATCCTGCCACCTGTTGGAAGCTCAGCTGCAGCTCAGTTTGGGCACAGTGTCAATGGCCCTTTTGGGAATCGAACCGGCAGCCCTCTTGTTCAGAGCTTGTGCTCTTAAGTTAACTCTTAACCAACTGAGCCACTCGGTTGGCCCTAAGATGTCTTTAAAGATTGCATTATGATTTAGTGCTGACATGCAAAGCTATGGCATATGCAAAAAGAGAATAGGACCATAGCTTGGGGTATAAATTTTATATTAATACATTGAGGATGGGGCATTTAAATATATAGATGCAAATCTGCATCATGGGTCCACAGTGTATTAATGAAGACAACATTCATTTTCGGAAGAAAGAAACATGTTCTTCAGCAAGCATGTGCCTTACAGGACCTAAGAAACAAAGATATACGTAAATGGCTGGAGGTGTATTATGTTTTGTTACTGCTAGATCCACAAAAGGCTTGCCTATCACAATCATAGGCAAAGTGAGAGAACATGAGAGGATTGAAGGGAAACTTGCAGAAGGAGATTTACTTGTTGCCTGCTACTGTACTTATTTGTCTTCCTGGCCAATTCAGCCTCTCAAAGTCTTTTAAAAATATCTTTCTGATGTTGCCTTCAGAATCTTCTGAAATACATCCGACCTTTTTAAAATTAAATTTGCCCCAAGGCCCACTTTTTATTTCTCTTTTTGAGTTACTGCCAACTTTTTAAAGCAATAGATCTCCAAGAGTATAAATCAGCCCCAAATTTGGCCCCTTTTAAGATCAAACACAGCCATGTTCCCCTGTGCTGCTTTGCACATCAATTCCTTATGTAGATTAACGCAGAAAATTAAAGTTTCAAAACATGTTCAAAAGCACCATACTTACTCTATATTTCATCTTCCTCTGCTCAATCCCACAGAGAGGGGCTGCCTTCTGTGCCTGGTTGGAAGCAGTCTTTACAACCAAGTATGTCACCCCCACAGAGCTGGTTTCCTTCTTTATACTTTGAAAGGTGAAAGTCCTTGATGAGTGTTACTTTATCTAACTTTTAAGTAATTATCAGATCATTTAAGAATAGTTGATAGAGACCAAGGATATTAACTGTGGGAACTATGACCACATGTCAAAGCCAATATAACCACTTGGAAACACCTCTCTATTTTTCTAAGTAATGTGGTTATTCTAAAGCCACCCTATAGTTTACATCTTAAACCCATTTTATCTTTTCCAGACAGAGAACGTTGCATAGCATCACTTTTTTAGTTTTCGAAAGGAAATAGAGGAAAGGAGTTGATGAGATTTATGGTTTCAGGTTCATTCATATTAGTTTCCTAGTCTCTCGCCTGTGAATTTAAATTTCGGTTGAGAAAATGATGTGACACTCAGATTCATGTTGCCCACAGGAAAAAAAAATTTTCCAGAGTGCTTATCGGCTGCATTCTCTCTAGTGAAATGACACCTGAAATAACCCTGTTTTCTAACAAAATTTAGAAATTTGCAGTGATAGTTTGTCTAGTACTTATCTTTTCTGATGACCCTTGTAATTAATGCCCATTCCATGTATTTAAATATTATTTTTCCATTGGGTACTTACATTTTTGTGTTTCTATCTCACATTGACATATGGGTTTCTAATTCTGAATTATATACACTTCTCACATACTGTTTTATGGACTCAGCACCTCCTCACATAATTTGTCCTCATACTTTCTGAAATAATCTCTCCTTCTTTCTATGTCTAGACCTCTTAAAGATTTTCACTGTGTTTTAACCTGTTGTTTTCACTCTGCTAGGTTATTTCACCTTTATCCTCAACTAGGAAGCTGAAAACTACTTCAAAAAGATCATTAAATTGCAAGTTCCTTTTGAAATGTGTCCAAACCTGTATCTTTACTCAAGGGTCCCTTGAGATCAGAAAGATCTCCCACCTCATATCCCTGTATTCTTGCTGTTCTTTATTGCTTGTTTGTTCATTTATTTGTTTAATTCAGTGAGCCTTCCATAAGTTTCTCTGTACCCATTAGAGCACAGATGGCTCTTCTGTCATTTCTTTCATTGTTGCAGTGGAAGTGGCTTTGAAATAGATAGATCTCTAAGAGACTAGAGAAGAATGATAGATCTCTATTAAAATTAAGAGGTACTGTATTACCACTTGAATGGATTCTTATATTATTAATGACTTTGAAGAACTTAGAAGCAAGTGAATTCTATATAAATTCAAGTACTTATAACTCTCTCTAGAAAGGATGCAGGAAATAAAAATTAATGCATTGCCCACCCAGAATTATGTAGGTAAGGGATTATTGTTATTTGGGTTGCTAATTTAGGACCTGACTACAACCAACTTTTTAAAAGAAATTTAAATTCATGTAGAAAAGTTGTGAATGAATATGACTTTTATTTACTTTTCAAATTTAAATCATTTAAAAAAATTGTGTAACATTTATATTTCTATCATTTTTATAAGTAATTTCCTTAAGAATATATGGGTTTCATAAGAATATCACAAAAATAAAACACTACAACAATCTTAATATGAATACCAATGCAAAAACTTTAAAATATTACCAAATGTTGTATATCAATGTTCATTGCACTATTATTTACAATAGCCAAAATGTTGAAACAACCCAAATGTCCTCAACAAGTAAATGGATAAACAAAATGTGGTATGTAGGTTCAATAGAATATTATTCAGCCTTAAAGAACAATGAAATTCAGATATATACTACAACATGGATGAACATTGAAAACATTGTGCTAAGAAAAATAAGCCAGACACAGAAGGACAAATATTGTATGATTCTACTTATATGAGATACTTAAATAGGGCAATTCATAGACACAGAAAGTGAAATAGAGGTTACTGGGAGCTTTGTAGAGGGAGGAAAGGAGAATTGTTGTTTAATGGGTATAGAGTTTCGGTTTGGGATGATGAAAAAGTTCTGGAAATGGATGTGGTGATGGTTGCACAACATTGTGCATATACTTAATGCCACTGAATTGCACGTTTAAAAATGGCTTATTTTATATTATGTATATTTTACCACAGTAAAAAATTATATTACAAAATATTACCAAATATATTTCAATAGCACATACAAGCAAAATAAATTATACTGAAATGTTGTTTACTTCAGGGATGCAAGACTAATTCAATATTTAAAATTTATATATATTTTTTAATTTACTGAATTTTAAGGTCATTAAAATTAACTTTCCATTGCTTATGAAACAAGCGTAGACATATATTATATAATTGATATGTTTTTATAATCAGTGTGAAGACATCATGTATTCAGTAAATGTTGGAGTGACATCTAGTGAGGCATTTGAGGGCAAAAGAAAGGGAAGACTAAATTTCTAACTCATCTTTTACATTAGCATACATCTCAACTGGGCTTAAGACTAAATGCAAAGAAGAAAAAAAATGCAAGAGTAACTTATGGGAAATTTATTTCATAATATTTAATTGAAGGAAAGCATTTCTAAGAAAGATGGAAAATTCTGAAGTTAGAAATAAGCTATTAAAATATTTTACAACATAAAACTGAAACTTCTATAGAAGCAAAAATGATGATGATTACCCAAATCCAAAGGCACAAAAAATGCCAAAATTCTGTGACTATTTGAGAAGTATTTGAAACACATGGCAGAAAGTTTATTTTGTTTATATGCAATGGACTCAATTTTTTTTTTAATTAAACAAGAAGCCCATGGTATCAATAGTTATCACACATGTACTGTTGAAGCAAATAGAAAAAAACCCTGCATCTAATTTATTAGGAAAATATAAGTTAAGATGAATGTGAAATGCTTCTGTTTTCTATCAAACTGACAAATAAAAAAAATTGATTATAACCAATAATGTTGTTAGGGTATGGGGGAAAATACAGCTTTTAAACTTCAACCTTTGAGATTCAACCATTTTGGGGAAGCTGTTATGCAAAAATCAATGAAAATCACACAGTCATGGGCTTTTAGAAGCAGTTGATTTATTTTAGAATTATGTATTTGCATACATATAGCAGTATTATTAAGTGAAAGGATAAAATATTATAGTTTCTTCCTGTTGATTATAAAAGGAATACACACACACACACACACACACACACACACACACACACACACGCACGCACGCACGCGTGCGCACACGCACCCTTGTGTTTATAAGACGGTAGTAAATAGATAGAAAGAAAAAAAAGGAAGGAAGGAGGAAAGAAAAGAAAGAAAGAAAGAAAGAAAGAAAGAAAGAAAGAAAGAAAGAAAGAAAGAAAGAAAGAAAGAAAGAAA
>NW_017732807.1:79721-90068 GCF_001890085.2 Hipposideros armiger | reverse complement strand
AAAACTAAGGATTATTCATTATTTTTTTTGTATTGGACACTTCATATATTTTATATATGTTGACACATTTAACTGTTCCCAAATTCCTAACACTTCTATCCTTCCTATTTTATAGCAAAAAAAAAAACCTGAGTCTGCTCAGAGGAGCTGACTTGTTAAAAGCACGTGATTAGGAAAGTACAAATTGGGGATTCCTATCCAGACACCCTGATTTCAGAGCTTGTTGTCTTTACCTCATTACACTCCGTGGTTCTATCGTTATGTAAGCAAATTATACCTTAAAACATACAGTACAAAATTTAACCCCAAATATGACTCCTCAAAAGCTATTCTGAACTTAAACACCAGGTGATAATTTTGACTTCATGAAAAAAATCACACTTCTATCTCTGACTTAAGGGGAAATACAGTGCTTACATAAAGAGTATAGACTAAAACTCAAGTTTAGAGCCAGCTGAGTGGCTCAGTTTGTTAAGAGCTCACTCAAGAGTGCAAGCTCTGAGTAACAGGCTCCCTGGTTCGATTCCTGGTCTGAACTGAGCTGCCGCTGAGCTGCCAACAGGTGGCAGGATGACTCAACTAAAACAAAAAAAACCCCTCAAGTTTAGAAAAAGATCTAACTTTAAAACATCATAAAACAGTCTTTCAATTTGAGATCTCACACTTGGAGAATTAAGATTTTGTTGAGTACCCACTATATCAGCACTGAGCAAAGCACAGTGAGCTACTCTTTTATTCCCTCAAGAACACTGTGACTGTTCTGAAGAAGAGACTAAGGTATGAAAACATTTAAAGAACTTTTCTGAAGCCACACAATGTATCAGAGATAGTGTTAACATTGAAATTCAGGTCTGTTTGCACCAAAGCCTCTCCTCTTTTCATTAGACCATTGTTAAGATTCACTTTTTTTTTATAGGAAGAGACTTTTCTGAACACAGACGGCTGAGATTGCAAAGGCCCACAGATGGAAAAGCAGATGTATTGCTCCTCTGGTGTTAAGTGAGGCAGAAAAAATAGACTCATTAGTTGGAGTGTTTCTCATAGGTCCTACAGTCTAATCTTCTACCCAATTCAGGAATAATTTCTGCAAGATCTGTGATACTCATCAGCCTGTATATGAATACCTCTAGTGATTAAAAAGAAAGTTCACTGCATTATGAAACAGCTGGATCTACTATCGAGTAGATATTGCTGCTCCCTTTTTTTTTTTCCCCTCATTGAAATAAGTTGCTATTGGTCCTGGTTCTGCCTTGTGCATCACTAAAGAACTCACTTGAAACACTTGAACTATCACTGATATGTTGTCTTCATTTGGCTTCTGGATAACACAATGTATTTTTATCTCCTCTTACAAAATTGGTTCCATTTCTCAATCTCCTCTCCTGCTTCCTCATCTTCCACATAAGTTCTTAATGTTGGAGTTCCCCAGGAATTATCCATGGTGCCCTTCTCTATTTATGCTCACACTCCCTTGGTAATTTTACCCATGGCATCATCTTACTTGGTCAGGTCAGAAACTGTGGACTCCTCTCTTTCTCCCACACATCCTATCTGACCTGCAAGGCAAACCTGGTAGTCTTCTCTTTAAAAACACATTAAGAAATGCTCTCATCACCTCCACTGCTATTACCCTGGCCTGAGTCATCGTCTTCTCTTACCTGGATTACTGCGGTAGCTTCTTAACTCATCTCTCTGCGTCTGCATGTGCCATCCTCTACCCTACCCAGGTACTCACGGTCCCTTTACTTTCTCTAGTTTTCGTTTTTTCCATAGACTGTATCACCCTTTGATATATCTTGTAATTTATTTACTTATTATTTTTATGGTTTCTCTATACCAGAATGTAAGCTGAAAAATGCCTTTCTTGATGGTCATGGATCCTGATTACCTAGAGCAATGCTTAGCACATAGTAGTAGGTGGTTAATAAATATTAGCTGAGTGAATATATTATAGAATAATTATATAGCCTCTTGTCTAAGACACTCTTGCTGGAGAAAATACAGTTACTGTACAGTGTGAATCCAGACAAGGATCTACTGATTCTCACCCCTTTGCCTCTTAAAGAATTTCCAGAGGACCTATCACAGTGGCAGCGGTGACATAGCAGGTCCTCTGAAAGAAACCACAGTATTGCTGTCCTCAATCAAAGCCTCAATGATATTCTAATCTTGGCAGAGAGAGTCCAAGTGCAAGAAAAAAGCAATTACAATGAAAATGTCACTTGATGTTAATACCCAGATAATCGGTTACTTTGCTTAACCAAATTTCCTAATTAAAATGAAATTAAAAAGTTAACTCAGAAATTACTTCAACTCATTTCTGAATATCATGTTACAGTTTTTATTATATAATTATCCATTTTTAGTGACTGCAGTATATTGAACGTTTTTGACCTTTTACAAAAGAGCCTATGAGGCCTCCATATCATCATTCTGAATATTAATGCCAGTTAATTCATTCAGTCATCTAGGAGATACTTATTGGATCTATATGGCAGTCACTTGGTCTGCAGCTCATAAATGTGAATGTTAAAAAGTTGCTTTCGTTGGTCTCAGAAAGGCCTGTTGTACATTTAAACAATTGTCCTAATTTGGCTTTATACTTGGATAAATCCAGAAGCTTTGGGATTGTGTCAGTTTAAATAATATTTACACAATAAAAGCCTAAAGTCAGATCATCTTTAACAATTTTCCTTAAACTTTAGAGGCTAAGACATGCAAAAGAGGCAAGAGCATACTCATAGAAAAATAGACCATTATTTGACAAACAACAGAGAAGAGAAAGAGGCAGGGTATTGCTTGGGATGCAGGGTTGAGTGGAGCTGAGAGGTAAGATCAATATAATGTTTGCCTTACTCTCAAGCCCTCTCAATAGAGAAGCCTTAATTTATATGAATGCTTTTGAAACCTAGTAATTTTTAGGTCTGACTCTTCTGTAGAGTTTCTACGTTCTGGAAAGAAATTTGTAAGAATATATTAAGATGCAGAGGTTTTTGAGATGCTAAAGAGAGCTATGAAGAGACATAACAATATAATGGGAAAATAATAGAACTTAGAACCAGAGAGAACTAAGTGTCAGTCAGTTCCATTTTCATTCAACAATTACAGTGGTAAGTTCTGTAAACACCTTCATCCTTGGTGTTTTTCAGCTGCAACGTGAGTTAATAACATGCCATGAGGTTTCATCAGGAATACATGAGAATATTTGTATGTACTTGACATGGTATCAGCACATGTTGTAAGCTTGTACAAGAATAATCACTAAATAAATATCAGTTTTTTCTTTCCCTCTTTTTTTTTTTTCACTTAATAACACCCTTTTTGGCGGGGAAACACCTATTCTGTGCCAGACTATATGTGTTGTAAAACAGATAGTTGTAATTATTTCCCTGAGTTCTGTGACACCCTTCCTGAAAAGGACAACAATGAAGACGTTAATAAAAATAAGGATAAAATAAATGAAAAGTGACATCGATTATATTGGTGGTAATAAAACTTTTATTTGTTGACTATTTACATATTAGCATTTTTTCTGTGATTTTATATTATTACCTAGTTTAATCCACGTACTATCTCTGTAGAATAAGTACTATACAGAGAAGGAAATTTAGACACAGATAGTTAAACTTTTCAAATTCACATAGACATTTCATAACGCATCAAAACTGAAGAAAAGAAAGCTTAGGCATGAATGTTATCTTAAATCACTGTTTATTTACAAACTAAATTTCATGCTTATTTATTTAAACAACAGTTCTAAAGTGTTTGCATGCACTCCACTTCCTTAATCAAATGTTTGCAAGTAGAGGTTGAAATTTTTGAAATGTCATAAATTGGAAAATGAATATTATACATATTATATTAAATTTAAAAGTGAATACATTCATATAAACCATGCTGTTATTGTATTTTTGCACACTAGATCTTTCACTCATAGTTATATACTACTTTATATCCCTACAGTATATTTTGCTTATTTCGTGTTCCCATTTGAAGACACATCTCTTAGAGGTAGAAATTGATGCTGCTGCTAGTTTATTTTAATAATTGCATGTATGAATTAAATGAGTGAAACGTTCGGTGTTTCAGGTAGTTCAATATTTATTGACTAGTTCCAGAACTATCCAACAAATATTGAAGCTTCACAAAATTCTTCATTATCTCTTGTGCCAATAGTAACTTTGTTTCACGCATATGCTAGGCTGTGTAATATGAAATTAGAAATGATAATCCATATTGAGTTTAGCTTACCTCATTTTAATCTTCTTTTTTAGAGTATGGTATTATATTTAACCTAGTAAAAATATTAATTTCATGGTGTCATAAAAAGCTGCAAAATTTCCTTTTTAGAGGAGTGATTCTCAGTGCCATGAAAATCTAATAACATATTTTTTGTTTGTTTTATGACTTCAGCAGTAGAATCTAACAAAATGCTTAGAAGAGTATTTCCCTTTCTATACTCTGATTTCCTGCAATTAAAATAGAATGCTAATATTAGGTCAAAATCAGGATTCATATTTTAAGGTAAAGTTTTAATGAAGAAAAGTTGATTTCTGAAGTGGCTGATACATATCTGAAACTTCATCAAATAAAAAACCCCTCAAATTTATGAATATTTTTGATAGTGTTGATTATCTGTTGGAATCAATTTTAAAGTCTTGAAATAGGTTTTGATTTTATGGTTCCATAGTCAATCATGCAATTGACTTTACTGACATTTGATTATGTATCTAATTAGTCCACCTTGCTTTTTAGTTCAATCTGAGTCTACTGAACTCTTCAAAGAAATACTTTATTGTAAGATTCAATGTAATCTTCAAAAATTCTCTCTGAAATTGACTATTAAAATGTAACTTCTTGGTTGCAAAAAAATATATAGTATAAGACACACAAAAAAGTACATATTTAATTTACCTTGGGAAACATTTTTAGTATGTTTATCATTTTTATATTTGTATCACAGAAAGCTTGAAATTATTGAAAACTTCTTTATAAACAGTGATTTTGTACCTAAGCTATCAGATATAATTAGATCAATGGCTTTATTAAAGACTTTTTATTTTTTTGTTTCTGGCTACAACCTGGGAAATGTACGGGGAAATACATTAAATTAACATACAAAATTCTGCTACCAAACAACATATTGTCTAACTACATAGAGAAATTGCTGCAACCCTATTTCACATGTGTGAGAAGAAGAGTGAGGTCATTATGGGCTCTGGAATTATGATGGGATTCCCCCCTGCCCTCAACACACACCAGTGGGATAGAGCACACCAGTCTTCACAAAAATGAAGATTTTGATAAACTATCACTTCCCCCTACCTCCCATTTCCATCCTTTCTGCAGATGACTATGTGAACTCTTGTATTTTGGTAAACTATGGGAGACAGATCTGGGAATAGCTTATTCTGTGTTTATAAAACAATCATATGAGGAAAATTGTTTTAAATTATATGAATGGTGTTTACACATAAAGAAAAATCACAGCAATGAAGTAGAATAAAAGGATGCACGCACATTTTGCTATTCTGGGCAGTGTCGGGAACAGAATTAAACCTAGTAGCCTTAAGGTGTGCATATGAGGCAGCAGGTATGTGCTTTGTGGCCTTGGCACAGGTTCCTTTTATTTCTCTGTACCAATCCGGGGTAATTCATCGCCTGCCATGGTGTTCAGAACCACGTATTTGCCAATGACTCCCAAATCCGTACCTTCAGCTGATGTCTTTTCTTGATCTCCAGATTTATATCTTATGATGTGGTCATTGACTTAGATGACATCTTCTTCTGAATATCCCCGAGGCAACTCAAACTCAGAAAGATCAAAACCAAATTCATTTTATTTTTATGCAAATCTGCTCTTACTCTTTGCTAATACTTTAGTGAATGGACGCATTATTCTCCTTGTTGCAGTGGTTGCAATTTGAAATCTGGGTATCATGTTTGAGTCTTGCTTTGGCTTTTCAGTCACCTAATCTTGTATGTGTTTACCTCCTAACCACAGCTCAAGTCCATTCACAGTTCTCCATCTCCACTGCCATCCTGCTCTTGCAAGCTACCATCTTTCATGACATACATTTTTGTAATAGTCTTCTGTCTGGTTTTGCAGAATTCAGTTTTTCTCCTTCTAATAATACATACTTTACAAAGGATTTTTAGTAAGTATTTTTAGCTAATGTCATCCTCCTGCATGAGACCCTTCAATGTTTTTCACTTTCTCCATCTCCATGAACTTCTTCTATGATTTGAATAGTTTCTCTCTCCCTTGAATCCTGCTATGTATTGCTTACGTATTTTGGTGTATTTGTGGCATGACTAATCTTCAAAAGTCAATGCTTTGTGTTACCAAAATCTAAATGAAATAAAGGCATGTGGTCTAGCACTTTTTTTTTTTTTTTAGCTGAGCCATCCTGCTACCTTCTGGCAGCTAAGCTCGGGCCGGCATCGAACCGCTGTTGCTCAGAGCTCAAACTCTTGAGTGAGCTCTTAACCAACTGAGCCACTTGGCTGGCCCCTCTAGTACTTTTAAAACAGTTATCCTTCAGTTGATATTCTTCTCTTCAATATCATTTGTGAAACTCTTATTATATTATCTTTTTCATTCCTTTGATTTTTTTTCTTACCCCTTTGTCTATGAATCTTTAATTCTTTTCTGTATTTTTTTCCCTCCGCTTCTTAAGATGGATAGGAGAAACTGGGGATTCTAAGATATGAATCCTTCCACAAAGAGAACATTAGTGGAGATAGAGAGAAAATGTAAGTCTAAGTCAGAACACTTCTTTTTTTCAATATAGCCTGAAAAAACAGGGCTTATATTTGCTATTTTTACATAAAATTCGATATATTCTTAAAGTATTCTGGCAAGATGTCATATAAAATCACTATGGTGAAATAATTTTAGGCTTTTCATTCCCATTTTCTTCGATGCAAATCTAGGTTAAAAAGTAGAGTGTGAATGGAGTCAATGGAATTGTAATAGATAAGTATGATATCGGGGGGCGGGAGGGCAGTAGATGGGGGAGGGGCGTTGTTTCTGTGTGAAGAGTGAAAAGGATAACTATTGCATTGTTCTGTACACCTGAAACGAACAATTAAAAAAAAAAAGTAATGCAACAGACTAAATAAAGCAGAAGAAAATCAAAATGGGAGAACGAGATCTCGAGAGAGAACACAGGCAGAATCCCAGTGAGAGCTGGGTTGTGCTGTGTCCCCGGGGCCCAAGCATATTTGTTTCGCCCGTCTGCTAGCTTTTCCTCACCCAGCACTCACTTGGACCTAAGCCTTCTTTGATAACCCCTCATGCAGCCTCTCACTAAAGCCATCAGTTCTCTGCTTGTCTTCCCCCATTATGTCTTGTCCAGGAAGTACTGAGGTCATTTTACTGCTAAGATGATTAAACCAGTGATAACAGAGCTTCTGCTAGAGAAACAAACAAAAAAAGAAACCAAATACCCCGGATTCTATACCCTACACTGCTTAAGAGAAGTCTGTTTTGTGATTTTAGAGCAGGTGCGTGGGAGGTGACAAAGTAGGATGGCTGTGATCGATGTTTGAGTTTGTTGCCTGGAAAACCTCGCTGTCAAGGCTATAGTCAGTCTAGATGGTGGACTTCGAGTGGTAACAAGAGAATCTCCCTTAGCTTATACTCATGGCTCACGTGAACTGAGTATAATCAGGCCAGGCACTTAAGGAAAGGCAAAAGATTGTTCTTCATTAGGTTTTGAGAACAAGAAAAAAGTGACACCAAGTAGCGTTGAGTGGGTCTGACAGTAGCTGCTCTAAGACCCCTGCCACTCGGTCCAGCACATCATGATGTAGGCATGGTCTTAAGAGAAAGCACTGATCATCTTTTATTATTTTCTCCCCATGTTTTAAATAGTATCAACAAAATAAATATTGGAATGAATATTTATATTTCTCTTTAAATGCACGCTCCTTTGAAAATGGGGAGCCATTCTGCTGAGTTATTATTCTGTGCTTTTTTTTTTCCTTAACAATTTGAAGGCTGAAACCTCTTATCTTTTCAAGAGCCATGCATTATGCTTTCTATCATAACAGCAATCATAGCACGATGCAAAAAGAAATTGCTCTTTTGCTATTTGACATATTGCATGGACTCCAAAAATATGACTCTATACTTATTTTTTCATTATTACTGACCAGATTTTATTTTACAATACATAGGCATTAAGGACATTCATCATTTACTCAGCATTAAATCTGTACAAGCAAATTTTGATTTGGAATTTGAGTGTGCATCGTGTTCTGTTTAAAACATTAGGCAGGTTATTCCCTAATGTTCAATTCATTCATACTTTATGGTAATGAATTTAAGTCTTAGAAGAAGAGTGAAACTAATCCTTGAGATATGACCTTAAAACGTGAAGTTTAATGTTTATCCCATTGAGCAAGCTATAAACTGTGAAATAATGTTTCAAAATCTAGAGTTTCCCCTCCAAGTCCTTCATTCCCATACATAATCACCCGTGAGCCTCACAGGGGCCAAAGCTTTCATGCTGTCAGGTGGACCCAGAACTCGGTATCTTTCCCCTGCCATGTTCATGGAATCTAAATATGCAATTTAAAGAGCGTGTAACAGGCTGAAGATATTAATTTGTTTATTTCAGAGCTGAATTATGTTCCCTGAGGTTGCTTGTCATGCACAAGTTACTTCTCAGTCATTTCTAAGGAGCGATGTGTGTGTGTGTGTGTGAATGACAGCCACAGAACAGCCTGCGACAGTTTGCGCCAGCCGTCTCCATGGAGCAAGCAGGTGGCAAAGAAAGAAAGGAGCCGCAGAGAGGAATTTAGTCAGGTCAGGATTTCCATCATCATCTCTAATTATATTTTAGACAGCTTCTTACAAAAATTCTACATCTTCAATGATTTTTATAACCTGATTGAGTTGTCGCATATCACAATAAGAACTGTTTTTTTGTCGATGGATTATTAAGTAAATTAAGTAATGCCTTTTCTAAAGGAAGACACTCAACCCCATTTGTCATAATATGCATAATAATGAACATTTAGTGAATTCTTATCGAGTGCCAACCCCTGTACTACCTGCTTTACTTGTGTTATCTCAATTCAGCCTCACACAAGCCACATGTAATAAACACTACTATTATTCCCGTTTCATAGATGAGGACACTAAGGCATAGAGAAGTATATTGCCTAATCACATAGCTATCAAGATATCGCTGTAGGTCGCAATCTCAGGCAATCTGACTCCAGATCCCATTCTTAGCTTAGCTGCTCTATACTGTTGTACATAATTTTCCTCTTTTTCTCCCATATAATTAATATTTGTTGCATAAAATGTATCTTTTGGCAGATACTGCCTTTTTGCTGCATGTGTTACATGCCATCTTTATTTGAAATTATACATCAGTGCTGATTCTTTGTTAGGATAGTCTAATTACATTTTCTATTTATCTACAAATTTGAGGTTTTGTGTGTGTGTGTGTGTGTGTGCGCGCGCGCGCGCGCGCGCGCGCGCGCGTGCGCACATGCACGCGCGCATTGAGAACCATGTTCTTGCACTAATAAGGACTTCAGTTCACCACCAACAGCTTGAATATCTTGCTGCCACTTGCTTCCGTGTTTGTGTAGTTAATTTGTGTCTCTGAGATGTGTGTCATTGTTCATCTTAGATTATACAGGCCTGAAGAAGATTAAATGGCATTTTTCTTTTCTATAGCCTGAGACACCTTTTTCTTCTTACTTAAGATAAATTTTAAAGGAGGCTCTAATTATCACTGAAGAGGAAATCTTCAATCAAGAAGCAACCCTGTTGTTTAATTTTTTAAAAAATCAGCATTTTAGGACTATTCCCAAAGAAAAAAAGATTAGTTTTGGGCCTGTGATTGTGAAGCATTGAAACAGATGGGTTTAGTGTGACAGTATATGAATCCATTTTGTTTTTCATGCAGGAGGAAGGAAGGGAGAATAATATCTGTTGAATGCATCATAAGAGACAAGTTCTGACATTGTAGATTCTTGTATCCAATTTAGAGATGAGGAAACCAAAGCTAAGGGAAATTAATTAAATATGTCAGGATAATATCAATAGTATGTGGCCAAGCCAGAATTTAAGGGTCTGAGTCCTGAGTCTATGTATGTCCCCTTCCTGCACCCTGCTGCCTTGTTACACAAGATGCGGGAAAAGTCCCTGGGGATGGGGGAGTGAAAGTTACAAGTGAATCTGAAGGGAAAGATTGTCCTGGGAGAATTGAGATCAAACTTGAAATCAAACATGAATTATAAAGAAGAATTATCTTTGGTTTTTAACCTGATGTAAAAACAAGATAGAAATCTGTTAGTTGCTCACAGTACTATAAATTAAAT
>NW_017732807.1:73483-76911 GCF_001890085.2 Hipposideros armiger | reverse complement strand
TGAGCGACAACTAAAATGTAATTTCTGAAGAGGAACAAATCTGAGGGCTAAATAATGTGAATGTCCTTTTGTAAATCTTATGTTGTAAGCATTTTTAATAGTAAGGAATCTAAATAACTGAGTGTAACTATAACTGCTGTGAGCATGGACTTGGGCATAAAAATGTAGCTTCTTACAGTGGGAGCTGCTCATTCCAGTTTTACTCAGTCAAAGGTTGGGGCCCCTTGACGGGAGCCTATTCTTACATCATTATTGTTAAACAAAAAGCTTAACTTACAGTGGCTGAAAGCCTTTTTTAAAATAAAAGGTTTATTGGGCCATATTGAACATAGAAGCAAAAATTCTCAACGACTTATTAGGAAATCAAATTCAAAAGCATAAAAATTATGTACTATGACCAGGTGGGATTTATTCTAGGCATGTAAGGCTAGTTCAGCACTTGAAAATCAAGAGTGTATGTAATCCATTACATCAGCAGACTAAAAATGAAAAATTACACGATCATATCAATAGATGTAGGAAAAGCATTTGACAAAATGCAATAACCATTTTTGATAAAAACTCTCAGTAGACTAGATATGGAGTAGAGCTTTCTCAACCTGATAAAGACTATCTACAAAAAAAAACTATGGCTAACATCATATTTAATGGTAGGAAACCCAAACATTTCCACTAAGATCAGGTACAAGGCAAGAATGTCTCTTCTTACCACTCCTATTCAATACTGTGCTGTAAGACAAGAAAAAGAAATATTAAATGTACAGATTAGGAAAGAAGAAATAAAACTGTCTTTATTCACAGATGACATAATCATCTATATAGAAAACCCAAAAGAACTGACAATAACTGGAACTAATAAGCAATTATAGGAAGGATACAAAGTTAATGTACAAAAGGCAATTGCTTTCTTATCTACCAACAATGAACAAGTAAAATTTGAAATTAAACATGTAATGCCATTTACATTACCAACCCCAAAACGGAACACTTATATATAATGCTCTTAAAACACATATAAGATCTCTATGAGGAAAACTACAAAACTCTGCTGAATGAAATCAAAAGATGACCTAAGATAATTGAGAGATATTTCATGTTCATGGATAGGTAGACTCAATATTGTGAAGATGTCAGTTCTTTTCAACTTGATCTATAGGTTCAATATAGTATCTATTAAAATCCAGCAAGTTACATAATGGATATTGACAAACTTTTTAAAATTTTATATGGAAAACTCAGGATAGCCAAAACACTATTGAAAGAGAAGAACAAATTTGGAGTACTAATAATACTTGATTTCCAGAATTGCTATAAAATTACAGTAATTAAGGCAGTGTGGTACTGACAAAAGTATGGACAGATCAATGGAACAGAATAAATAACCCAGAAATAAACTCCCATAAATATAGTCAACTGGTTTTTGACAAAGGAGCAAAGGAAATGCAATGTAGCAAAGAGATCTCTTCAATACATGGTGCTGCTACAACTGGACATCCAAATCCAAAAAAGTGAATCTAGACACAGATCTTATACACCAAACAAAAGTTAACTCAAATGGATCATATACCTAAATATAAAATTCATAACTATAAAATTCCTAAAAGAGAACATAGGAGAAAATCTATATGATCTTGGGAATGGTGATGAATGACTTTAGATGACACTAAAAACATGATCCACAAAAGAAATAATTGATAACTGGGCTTTATTAAAATTAAAAACTTCTGCTCTGCGAAAGACAATATCAAAAGAATTAGAAAACATGCCATAGACTGGGGGAATTCATTGTGACAGACATATTCAATAAAGGATTCTTATTCATAATGTGAAAATAACACTTAGAACTCAACAAGAANCATTTAGAAAGAAAGGACAGCATTGTGGTTTCATGTGTAAGCACTGAATAATGTTGCTTTGAATGCAAATATCGCTCTACTGCTTGCTAGTTGCAGGGACACAGTTAGCTACTGTCCTTCCCATGGCCGTGATGCACGGCCATCTCTAAATCAGGTATACAATAGTACCAACCTCACAGTATTTGCTTTTCTTTTGTCCTTTTTAAAAATTAAATGTGATAATGTGTATGAAACACTTACTACACCTTCTAGACTAGGGTAAGTGAGCTCCCAATGTATGCTATAATAAAAATAATCTAAGCATGATCCCTGTGTCGACTGCCACCAACCACATGGTGGCAGCAAAAATATCAGGGCCATTACTGAAAAGAAACATTTACTCCACCTAAATGATGAGACTGGGATATGGCAATAAATGAACCAGCCCAACATGGCTGGGTTGCATGTAGTATTTCCCCCTGGCTAGGTAACTTTCTAAGACCCCTCCACTTAAAAAGCTGATTGCTTTTTACCATGGATTTAAAGTGAAGAAAGAAAGATTAGTATGAATTAGTATGAGAATGCACTACTTACCAGCACAGAGCTAAATGCTTTTCATCTGTTATCTCATATAATCCTTTTAACTATTTATGACATTGACACTATAACTTCACACATGTGAAAGAAAAAATGAGCTCAATTGGGTTGGAGAGATTGCTTATCATCCACTGTTAGTACATATTAGATGTAAAAGGTTAGAGCATAGCTTTGTCTAACTTGCACAGGCTTATATGGATGGAAATGCTGGCACTAGGTATCCTTTCTTGTATCACTGTGTTTCTGGTATACCTTGAATTGGGGTTATTATTATTTTTATACTGTGATTTATTTAGTAAGTTCTTACATGCTGTACTATATTATACTTGGCTGTAAAGGAACTGTTTGTTGAATTTTTATAAAGTGCTTTATTTATATCATATTAATCACACATATGTTTTCTATAAGTTTATTTAGTAAGTATGTATAGAGTAAATTACTGGTGCCATGTGCTGTGTTAGGCAGTGGAACTACAAATAGCAGTAGTCATACTTGTTTTTTAAATGTTCACTTTTCCTTGAAAGAGTTTTTAGCTTGGGAAATAGACCACTGCCTGCCACTCCACTGGTGTGTGGACAGACCCTGACGGTGACCTGCTGGGTGGTTTGGAAGCATAGAAGATAGACTGTGTTGTAGACTTCAGAATAAGGAAAGGCTCCTCAGAGGATCCGAAGGAGATTTAAGACGTTTAGGAATGAGCATGCAAAGAGGAGGGGACAGGAAAAGGGTGGTGACGAAGGGGTAAGAGCCTCCTAGGTGTTACAAGTGATTATCCAGAGGCCTTTCTGTTGTTGCTGTGATGTGCAAATGACAGAATTTGGATTGTTTAGGTATTTTGTGGTTTTTTTTCCCCTTGTTCTAGTTCTTATGATGGACCTTGTACTTACTTACATCTCATTGCGCTATAAATCTGTGTGAAAGTGCACTATCTGGCCTCCAAGACTAATGGGCTTCTTGAGGCTAAAGACTGTCTTTTTTCTCCTTATTTTTGGTGCT
>NW_017732807.1:68464-70178 GCF_001890085.2 Hipposideros armiger | reverse complement strand
GTAGGTGAATGGATAAACTGTGGTACATCTAGACAGTGAAATATTATTCAGCACTGCAAATAAATGAGCTACCAAGGTATGAAAAGACACAGAGGGAATTTAAATGCATATTACTAGGTAAAGGAAAACAATCCAAAAAGGCTTCATGCTGTATAATTCAAACTGTCTAACATTCTGAAGGAGGCAAAACTGGAGACAGTTAAAAGATCAGTGGTTTTCAGCAGTTAGATAGGATGGATGAATAGACAGAGCACAAAGCATTTTTAGGGCAGTGAAAATACTGTGTATGATACCATAGTGACAGATACATGTTGTTATATTTGGGGCCAAACTCATAGAATGTACAACACCAAGAGTGAGCTGTAATGTAGACTATGGACTAGGTGATTGTGTGTCACTGTAGGTTTATCCATTGTAACAAATGTAGCACTCTGGTTGCGGATGTTGATAATGGGGGAGGATATGCATGTGTGGGAGATGGGCATATGGGCAGTCTCAGTACCTTTCTCTCAGTTTTGCTGTGAACCTAAAACCATGTGACATATTTGTTCTGCCCATAATGCATCTGACCAAAGTACCAGACAAGGCCAAGCCTAACTCTCAAGGAGTCCATGAGTACAGTCTTAACCCTGTGCTAGAAAGAGGACTAGACAATTTCTAAACAGCTCCAATGACCACTATGAGAGCAATACAGGGCATTGAAAAACATCCAGATATCAATAAGTAGGTGAAACAAGTGGTTAGTCCCATTAATAATGAAAGTAATGCAAATTAAACAGGACTCAAGTTTTAGTTTTTTTAAGTTGGCAATATTAAAAAGAAAGTTAATATCCAGGTTTGGTAAGATATGTACAAGTAGTATGTTCATGCATGGTTGGTAAAAATGAAAATTGGAAAAACTTTTGTTGGTAGAAATGCAAATTGAAGAGCTACAATGATACATTTAAAGACCGTTTAATGAAAAAAGAAAATAATTAGATAAGGGCAAAAGGTGGGTGTACAAAGTTGTTCAACACAATTGCTTTTAAAATGGCTGGAAAAGTTTATGAATAGCCAAGATGTTTAGGAAATTTGATAAATTATGCTATAGCCATCAAAAGAAAGTTATGAACTTATTAGAAGTGATGCTGTAGGTATGTATTTATTGGCAAAGCAGGATGATGACAATGTATTTTTAAATGTAAAGCATACGTTACATAATTACTTACATGGGACTTTTTGTAAACATTCAGACAACCACATTATCACATTTAAGCCATAACAATAGACACCAAAAAGATAACTGATTTTTATTTTATTTTAAAATATCTATGTATTTTTATGTTCAGTATTAATATATCATTTGTCTTAATGATAATCATTCAGCATAATCAAGCACCCCTATTGAAGTCCTTGGATTTTAACTTTTCTCTGTCTAAGCTCTCTCCAAAATTATACTTATTATCATGGCCCAAAATATGACCTACATAGACTATAGACGTAAGAAGCATTGCTTCCATTTGCTCCTCATCTCTTTTTGTATATCACGCAAATATCTCAAACATAATATACAACACTATACTACACAAATATCATTTCTCTGTATTTATTCTTATTTTTCATTATGGCATCTCTGTCCTTTCCATTGCTTGATCCAGATATTAGGATGTTATTCTTGACACCCTCTTTTTTTCTTAACTCTCACAGTAATTCTACCTCTTCAATTTAGTTGAAT
>NW_017732807.1:65672-66529 GCF_001890085.2 Hipposideros armiger | reverse complement strand
TTATGGGAGGTAGATGAGTTAGAAATTTTACCCATTTACTTAATCACAATAAATTTGTATCACAGTGGTGTTGCATAAATTTTAATATCAGCAGATTACAACATCAAAATATATGTGGAAACTTTGCTAAAGGTTTTTTTTAATGTATTTTCCCGTTTTTTAAACCATCTGGTAATTAACTTTACAGTAGCCCTATTTTTGAGCTTAAGATTTCATAGCTTGTTAAAACAAAAGTGGTTTTAAGAGTCAATAATTTACACAAATGTAATACTTCTGTTGTCCAATAAATATGATACATTTGTGATTTGGATATTCATTAAGTAAAAATTATCTATTACTAATCATTAAAGCAAAAATCAAAATCAATCATTTAAAAATGGAATGGCATATTATATTATGGGTGGATGTATATAAATAAATATGCATGTGTATGCACACACACACATATTCACTCTCTGTCTCTGTCTTCATATCTTTATATATATATTGTAGTATCTATATATAAATATATTTATTATATACTATATTTATATAATATACATATTAAACATTATTATGTATAAATATATGTAAGTATATGTATATTTATGTTTTTCTATAGCTATATTTCACCACCTGCTTGTTTGTAATATGTAGATATTTAATTACAGGGCTTCAGAACACAGTTCTTTCAAACACTATAAACATATAGCAAATAGCAGCTTTAACCTTCATCTGTTTCCTCCTAAATTCATGGACATAATTTATACTGATTTAGAGAAGTCCTATTTTCTCTTTTACATGAAATTTGTTAAAATATTCATGTTGCATTTTCCATCATAGTACTCTAGATGTTTATTTAAGTGTACAGTGTTACC
>NW_017732807.1:62180-62959 GCF_001890085.2 Hipposideros armiger | reverse complement strand
AAAAAATAGAACCATTTGTTATACTGAACTTCAGTTGTATTTTGTTGAGAAAATTGAGTCCATCAGGAAGGATCTCTCTCATCTGCCTCCTTCTCTAAAACCTAAGGATAACTCCTTCGTCTGTCTCACATAGGGTGAAGTCTCTTCTGTTCGTCTTAATTCCAAATCATCTATTTTTACCCATTGTCACATTGTCCAATAAACAATCATCTTTAGAGCCTTGTCTTATTAATATTATTAATATAGGCTTTTTCCTCTTTGTCAATATAGATACTTCAACCTTTCCCATTTTAAAAAAAGGAAGTATACATGTAGCTACTATCAGGTGTCTTTTCCATGTCTGATTTTAGCTTCATAGAATAAATCTCTTCTCACTGTGTTTATTTCTACACTGCCACTAATTTCCAAGTTCACTTCATTTTGGCTTTTATGCTCATTTCTTCATTATTCAGAACTGTTCCCAACTCTTGAAAATATTTAGCATCCCTTGATCCTGTGAATTAAATTTCAGTAGTCATGATAATCAGAAAACACTCCATGTATTTCCAAATATCCCCTTATGCAATGGTATCTTCCTTGATTGTGAATCACTGTTCTTTCAGAACTGCTCTTTTTAAGGTCCTCAGTGGCATTCTAATTGTAAATACCAATAGAATTTCTTTTTCTATACAAGACTTCCATGCTGCATTACACACAATTAAATTCATTCTCCTCTTTAAAACATTGTTTTCTTCAGTTCTAAATCAGTGCAATTGCCAGTTTCTCCTTATATCTCTCTC
>NW_017732807.1:56293-61025 GCF_001890085.2 Hipposideros armiger | reverse complement strand
TTTTTTTTTCCTGAAAAGTTTTGTCAATGGCTTTTTGAAAAGTAATAAACTCTTAAGGTAAAGGTTTAAAAATGCTGTTTTCAAATTGTTTTCCATTCTAAAAAAAAAAAATCAAACAACTTATTTTCAGTACTGGCTATTTCAGGATGAAAAGAACAGCATTGTGTTGGCTAAGGGAAAAATGCATAGCTAACAATTACTTATGACTTGCCAGTGGCCATTTTATACACTGCCTTAGAATAATTTAAAATATCCAATTTTATACTCTTCCTGTAAAAACTTGCTGGCAGTTTAATAATAAAACATCACAAATGCAGGTTTGTTTATATTTAACCTTATCCTTTTTTGTAATGGCAACACAAATAGTTTTTGGTGACCTATCTGTGTTTTCCTTAAATTTTTCTTGAGGGAGTAATCTATATAAGTCATATCTTCAAAATATAATGGGTTCGGAAATTCTAGTTCACAGTCAATTTCACACGGAACCATTTCTAGGTTTAATCAACCTCGTAGATGGTCTTGACAAGCTTCAGTTATTCTGTTATTCCTTTTGTTTGGCAACAGACTGCTATTCTAGGATTAAGTGAAAATGCAATATGAGCAACTCACCATAGAATCACATTTTTTATTAGCCTTTGAATTGGCCACAGTTATAAAAGAACATTTTTGGTTAAATTTTGCATAAGTAGAAATTTATAGGCCCACTTGCTTTACAAATAGCAAGAATTTCACATAAATCACAGTTGATAGTATAATTTTCTCCTGAAATATGGATTCTTTAAAACACCAAATGACTCTTATTAATATTGGTTTTATTGCAGAAGTGGCACTGCACATTCAACTTATCTGATTAGTCAAAAGAGCAGATGCATTCCAAGGGCTCAACTGTTGAAAAACGGATGTAATTACATAAAAATGGGAGCTTGTCAAGATCACCTAGATGGCTGAAGAGGAATATATGATAACCTTTATGCATATATTATTGGAATCAAGAAAACAGAAGGGTATTGAGTGTCTGTGCATGCTGTTGGCTTTGACTCTAAATCTTACTCAGAACGTAGTGATCAATCATGGTTGTGCTCCTAGACCATAGAAGAGTCAGCCTACACGTCTATCATTAACATCTGTCAACTGTAGGCCTGGGTGATGAAGGAATAGGAAATGTGCAAGTGAACAGGGTAGCAAAACAAGTACGCAGAGCAGCAAACATAGGAAGACAATCCATTGTGAGCTTTTCGGTATCATTTTAAGATTCCTGCTAAATAAATCTCATTTAAAACACCTAGAGGAAACTTTGTTCATTTAGCATTCAGAACATCAAGGATATGATGTCAAAAATTTTAAATAATTACTAAACCTTAAGTCAGAATTTCTAAAGTGGCAGCCCATGAAGTGCTTGTTCAATCCTTATAGAGTTTAAGAAACAGAAATTAGTGGACAGCATTTAAAACCTTGGCATTTTTACGTAGAAAATCTATTGGTTTCTAAAAATCAATTTTCGAAAAAATTAGAAAAGAGGGTAATTCTGGGCTTCTATAGCCTACTAAGGTCATTAATCAGTTGATGAAAAGTAGTGCTTCTTTGCTTTAGATGGGATATGCCCCTTTTAGTTTCCCCAAGGCTTCACCATTCCCTCTTGTTGACTGACAATGAGGCTAAATAACAGTTGACATTTAATATAAATCTTGCAGTATTTTTTATTAATACCTGACTTTTATATTCATTATTGTTTACCCGAGTTGCTTCTGAAAACCTCGAATTTACAATTCTGCTCTAAATAAAACCAAATTTGAAATTCCATCACCTAGCATGAGTTATCTCCAGAAGATTCTCTCTTAGATTCCAGAAACCTAGAAGATACTCCAATCAGTCACAGCATCTGAGAATTACATTGGTTTAAGAATCAACTAATTTTCATGAACAAATCAGACCAAAGTGAACCATGTTAATCTGCATCTCATGTTAAGTCAGTAAAGTGAGGTTTAGCCTTCAGAGGCTCAGACCAATGGGATGGAACATATTTTAAATGGGGAGACCAGGCCAACTTTGCAGGTGCTATTCCATATGTCACCAGAGAACTAGGAGCTTTGCCTCAGGGAACAGACCAAAGACTGTGTGTCTAAATTGCTGTGTGTCTAAATTGCTGTGCTTTTAAAGTGCTTGGCAAGCATTTGCCAGGCAGAAGCCAGTTCTGAATCTGAAGTGATTGTGGCTGTTCACTGTGGGAAAGAAGTAAGCTAACCACTCACTGACATTTTAACATAATGATAGTTTTACATTGTAATTGGTTTTCTAATGTTTTTTTTTTTCATAAGGGAGAAAAGAAAATTAAAGCCTTAATATCATAAAACATAATTTCAAGAAACCAAATCTGGGCCGGCTGAGTGGCTCAGTTGGTTAAGAGCTCACTCACGAGTTTGAGATCTGAGCAACAGTGGTTCGAGTCCTGGCCCAAGCTGAGCAGCCACTGAGCCGCCAATAGGTGGCAGGATGGCTCAGCTTAAAAAAAACAAAACAAAACAAGAAACCAAATCTGTCATCTAAGCAAAAGTAAGCACTATTCCTTATGCAATCACCATATAAAATTAGGATAATCCTGAATAAACCGTCGTGGATAAAAACATATTTCTGTAATAATAAAATGGTGCTAATATTTAGTTATAATGAGTTATTTATATTTAAAGGAGAGTATCTTCTGATTGGGAATCATTTAATGAAGCTGCCTTTTATTAAGGTCTATAATTTGAACAAAATCCTTCACCTGCTGTATTTTTCATGTGTGAAATATCATTAGACTCCTTAGTCCACAAAAGTTGACAGACTGTGGTCTGTGGACCAATTCCATGACCCGTTTTGGTAAAGTTTTATTAGAACACAATCACACCCAACTATGTATATATTGTCTACAGCTAATCTGTGTTATGACATAGTTGAGTAGTTCAAAGAGACTATATGGTCTGAAAAGCCCAAAATATTTATTATCTGGCCCTTCACAGTAAAAGAAAAATTGGACCGTGCATTAGATACTCAACTAATTTTCATGAACAAATCACATGTTTATCTGGTTCAAAACTATTTGCATCTCATGGTAAAATGCATGATTTCTGGTTTTGGTGCTAAAATGTATGGGAATTCTCTACATTCTGTTACACGGGAAGAGAATAATAGGCCTGATCCTTTCTAAACCCATTACAATTAATGGCTTAATGATAATAGTACTATCATACTGTATGTTTCTACTAGGTATCTTTCTGAAAACAGAAACCTAATGGTCAATAGGTTAACATGGTGATAGATTCATCATTTTAAATCCAGCTGTAACTGTACAAAGTTCCCATCAGTGCATTTTGGTTCCTTTCAGACACTCAGGTTTCAACTCTGGTGTTTCCTAGCAGCTAATTAAAGGTAATCTGTTAAGGGGCTGGTTCTCAAATTTTAGTTGCACCAGAATCACCAGGAGGGCTTTTAAACAAATTCCTGAGCGCCACCCTCAGAATTTCTGGTTAAATAGGGCTGGGGAAAAGGCAAGAATTTTCATTCCTAACTAGTTTTCAGCAGCTTGGTCCAGGGACCTCACTTTGAGAATCACAACTTTAAGGTACTTGACAAAATGAGGGATGTCCTACTTGACATATTCATTTGTACATTTTGTTATAAGAATGATTTTACATGACAAATAGATTAATCATTTAAGTAAAGGAAAGAAACTTTAAAACAACAATAAAGATTTGGAATTGGAGTCCTGATTCTTTCATGTATTCATCAGCCAATTAAAATTTGCTTTCTCATAATTAAATACTGGAGATGAATTTCTACCTCTTACAGGTTTATTTTAAAATATTATTGATTACTTAGTATCCTGAAAAATTACTGTTAAAATATGAGATAGTTACAAACATTTCATGAATATTAGCTAGTTTTTAGGGATATTGTTAATCAAAATAAACTAGATTATTTCACTAATTTCTATCCAGAACTGTCTACTTCAGCGTTTCCTTAATATCTTTTTAATGATCAGTTGTTATTTGTATCATCAGAAACTTTCATGTACTCATTCAGAACACAATCCACCATAAAAATAATAAACCATTCATTGAAAAAAAAGACAATGTACTAGATACCTTATATGTATGACATATATCTCTCATTTACTTCTCCATTTCCGATCTTTACTCGTCTCCTCCTTGTTTTCTGCTACAAGACACTAATATTCAGGGACTACATCTGCAGGCTTTTCCCTCTGGCTTTCTGTTGATTCTACCAATTAGGATCCAAGCAGAAAATCAGAGGTGAGAATGGAATGGAGAATGAGGTGAGGGTATCTATTTCCCAGGGTCTGCTCTGTGACATTATCTTAGGGTGGCTATGTTCTATCCTTGTGACTATTCCTCTCATGGAAGCCTTCTCTATAGTATTCCCTCTCCTGCTAACCTCTGCTCCCTCCTCCCTTCAGACCCGATGGAAGGACAACTTGATGCTATAAGCACCGCATGGAGACTCACTTGTGCTACCCCTATGTACTACTTTTCTGTTTTTAAATAACCCTTTTGTAAATAAGCCTTCTTTGGATTATTGAAATTTCAGTAGACCTTGGTAAGATCCTAGCTAATAATGACACCCTCACAATAATCTTATGAATTAAATATTAGTCTACCATTTTACAGATGAGAAAACCAAGGCTCCAAAAAATGGCGGTGTGTGCGTATCAAACTCAGTCCTAATTCCCCAGTGT
>NW_017732807.1:52520-53778 GCF_001890085.2 Hipposideros armiger | reverse complement strand
GTTGATACTGAGCAAAGAGGTCTTCAGAATTTGATGCATTTTTTTTTTAGTAAAATCAACATAGACAAAGCAAATAACCATCAGTAGTCTTAATATCAATATGACCTTTAATCATGGTCTGCCATTTTTTGACCATGGAGCACATTTTGCCACGGGTAAGATCCGTGCCATAGAAATTAGGCAGTTTTTGCCCTGAACGTTCTTGGTAATAAGCTTGAGTTTTCTATATGAAGATTCATCAGTCTGCAGATCAGCTAGGCTCACTTCAAAAACACGACCTTTGAGACCATCAGATGTGAGTTTGGTTCCTTGAGTTCTCATGACTAGTGATTTCCCAATATTTCATATTATTGTACATATTCATGCATTCATATCATACCAATCTTTCGTAGCAAATGGGTCAACCACTTTCTTCTTGGCTTCCTTTTTGCCATCTTTCATAAGGTACTTGTTCTTGCCAACCTCCATGGTGATGCTCAGAAAGCCAAAAGGCAAGGAATTTAATTTTTAATGCTACTTAATTTCAATTAATTTAAATTTAAACAGTTAAAGTGACTAGTGACCATCATATTGGATAGAACAGGTCTAGAAAGCACATTAAACAGCATTCTTTGGTCACTGTTTCTTTAATTGACATATTTAAAGACTATTTTAAATCTAGCTGTGTCCTTTTTAAACTTGGAAGTGGTTAAGACATTTGTCATTAAAAGGATTTACATCTTCTTCATTAATGGCTCCCTTTCTATTGCTATATGTTTAACCCAGTGTATCAAAATCATAGTTGCTTTATATAGTCTATGTCTAACAACTTATTCTTTTTTGTTCCTGTGTCATATTTTCTATGACTGTATTTTCTCCACTTTGGAACTTTCCCTTCTGTAGTTGTGATGGATGTTGTCAGAGTACTCCAATATTTGAGCAGTTCCCCATGAAATCATGACAGTTGCCTAGGAGAATGCAGTTTAGTATGTCTTCCATAAATCTTTATCAAGTATATAACTTCTTGTGGGGTTTTAATACAGTTATAAACATAGGAAATTTAAAGCCATCATTCTACACTGTTTTAATTCATAAAACAGAAGAGTGGTTATTTTATCCATCTGCAGCAAAATAGAGTAATTTTAACAAGACTTGGAATAAATATATTGAATAAGATACACATTTTTCAATTGAGTCTGACATCCAACTTCATGAATAAAAATGGTCCTATTTATCATGCTGTGATAGTCATGCATACAATATGTATCATGTCTATAAG
>NW_017732807.1:44961-47921 GCF_001890085.2 Hipposideros armiger | reverse complement strand
CCCATGACTACTTTGTAACAACCAATTTGTACTTCTAATCCCTTCCCCTTTTTCACCCATTCCCAACACCCCTCCTATCTGACAACCATTAAAATGTTGGCTTTATCTAGAATTTTTTTCCATTTTGTTTGTTTATTCTGTTTTTAAATACCGTATATAAACAAAATGACATTGCATCTGTCTTTCACTGTCTGACATACTTCACTCAGCACAATACCCTTGAAGTCCATCCATGCTGCTGCAGATGGTGAGAGCCCATTCCCTTTCCTGGCCGAGCAATATTTAATTGTATATATGTACCATTCCCTCTTTATCCATTCATCCATCGGCAGACACCCAAGCTGCCTCCACATCTTGGCCATTGTAAACAATGCTGCAATGAACATATGGATGAACAGGTTCCCTTGAAGTAGTGTTTTGGGTTTCTTTGGATAATTACCCAGAAGTGGGATTACTGGGTACTTCTTTGTCACTTGTTATAGCCTTTGTTTTAAAGTCAGTTTTGTCTGGTATAAATATTGCTATCACAGCTTTTTTGTTTGTTTGTTTCTGTTTTCATGATACATCTTTTTCCCACCCTTTTACTTTCAGCCTATGTGTGTCTTTTGATCTGAACTGAGTCCGTTGTAGGAAGCATATGTACATAAGGGTCTTGTTTTCTTATCCATTCATACCCCCTATCTTTTAATTGGAGCATTTAATTCACTTACATTTAAAGTAATTGTTGATAGATATATAGTTGTCTTTTTATTATTTTATTTTATATTATATTATATTTTATTTTATTTTTTTATTGTCTTAAAGAAGTCCCTCTAACATTCCTTGTAATACTGGTTTGGTAGAGACAAACTCCTTTACCTTTTCCTTGTCTGGGAAAGCTCTTTATCTGTCTTTTAATTCTAAATGATAGCTCTGCTGGCTAGAGTAATCTCGGTTGTAGTTCCTTGCTTTTCATTTCCTGCCTATCCCTTCTGGCCTGCAAAATTCCTATTGAGAAATCAGCTGACAATCTTATGGGAGCTCCCTTTTAGGTAAACAATGCTTTTCTCTTGCTGCTTTTAAGATTCTCTCTTTGTCTTTAACATTTGGCATTTGAATTATGATGTGTCTTGGTGTGGGCCTCTTTGATTTCATCTGGTGTGGGACTCTCTGTGCTTCCTGGGCTTTTACATCTATGTCTTTTGCCAGGTTATGGAAGTTCTCTGTCATTATTTATTAAAAATAGGTTTTCAACTCCTTGCTCTCTCTCTTTTTCTTGTACCGCTTTGATGCGAATATTGGTATGCTTGATGTTGTCCCAGAAACCCCTTAACTTCTCCTCATTTTTTTGGATTCTTCTTTTTTTCTTTGCTGTTCTGATTGGGCATTTTCTACTACCTTATCTTCTAAAGTGCTGATTTGATCCTCTGCTGTCGACTCCCTCTAATGCATTTTTTCTTTTAGTATATTTCTGACTGGTTCTTTTTTTCTTTTTTCTATTTTCATATTTATGTTTCCTGTCTCTTTGTTGAAGTTCTCTCTGGGACCACTGAGCATCCCTATAACCAGTGTTTGGAACTCTGCATCTGGCAGATTACTTGTCTCTATTTTGTTTAGTTCTGGAGCTTTGTTATGTTATTTTATTTGGGAAATGTTTCTTTGTCTCATTTTGGCTAACTCTGTGTGTTTGTTTCTATGTAGGGCTTTTATGCCTCTTGGTCTTAGTAGAGTGGCCTTATGTAGTAGGTGTCCTGTGGGAGCTAGTGGTATAGTCTTCCTCGTCACTAGAGCTGGGTGCCCCAGGTATGTCCCTTGTGTGTATTTTGTGTGCCCTCATTGTAGTTGTTTGCATGTCAATGGGAGGGATGGACCCTCAGGCTGATTGTGAAGACTGGCTGCGACTACAGTGAAGGAGTCTGACCCTACAGAGCAGGGTTTACTTTATTTAGTAGGGCTTTGGTGTCTGTCCAGTCTGCCCTTTGTGTTCTTCGTCTTTGGAGGTGTCTGAGTGATGCCCTGGCCCAGTCTGAAGCTGGCCACTGGGCCTGCCAGTCTCAAGGCCCCCTGGGAGGGTACCCGAAGCAGGCCAAGTTCAGCCACATCTTGTGCCCTGCTCAGGGCCACCTGGCACNAAGAGGTGCTGTCAGTGATAAGGTTCACATGTTCTTTTGTCACCAAATGTTTCTTAAAAAATTCAACACAACTTGGAGTAAATGTAATTTATTGAGTGGTATAAAATATAAAAAGAAATATGGTATCCATAATTTTAATGCATTAAGGGTCTGGCTATATTGTTTTAAAAGCAGAAAGCAAAATTTAAGGGTTCAAGATAAATTTGTAGCATGTTTAAGAAAATTTAAAAATATATATGATTAGAGTTTATCCTCAGTTAGTTTGATGATGCTGATGAAGCTGACCTTGTTTAAAACGCATGCCATTCATCAGTAGTGGACACTGGTGTTTCAAGAAAATAAAGAGTGAGGACGGACTGACTTGGAATCTGCATGGAAATAGCCTCAAAAAATAAGATCTTTGCTAATTAGAAAAACATGATTTATCTGGACTTTTGAAAGTTGTGTCTTTACCAATCACTTGTAGAATGCAAGGCAATTTATACACAGGCATTTATCTCACTCTGCTTGATTCTGCCATTATTCTGTTTTTCATGAAAGACTATATCACACTTGTAAGATTAACTTAGTTCATCAAGGTGCTTAATACGTTGGAGTTTGGCTTTTATCTTACCTTTGCCATTTGGCTTTCTGACCCTGGAAAAGTGTTTTTGCCCTGTCTAAGTGTCAATAAAGTTTCACCTGTAAAATTGAGATAATGAGATCACCTATATTCAGCAGCACATTCTAATTCTGACACCAGGAGTAGGGAGACTTGAGTGAGCTGGACCATTAGTGTGTAAGGTACTGAGCAGAATATAAACATATTATCATTTGATTCTTCTCCAAGGCCTCATGTTAAAAATTAAT
>NW_017732807.1:40774-42631 GCF_001890085.2 Hipposideros armiger | reverse complement strand
CACATAAGATCTACTCCCTTAAAAACATTCAAGTACAGTCATGTGCAGCATAACAACATTTCAGTCTGTCATTGATGATGTTTCATTAGATTGTAATGATGCTGGAAAATTCTGTCGCCTAGTGACCTCATACATGTCATAACATCATAGTGGAATACATAACTCATGTGTTTGCGGTGATGCTGGTGTAAACAAACCTACAGCACTGCCAGTTGTATAAAAATATAGCACATACAATTATGTACAGTATATAATTCTTGATAATAAATTACTGTGTTACTGGTTTATATATTTACTACAGTATACTGTTTATCATTATTTTAAAGTGTACTCTTTCTATTTATAAATAAAATTCCCTGTAATACAGTATGACATATTAGGCTGGCAGCAGGCTTTATACATCTCACATTTACCACATCTCTTGATTGCATCACTTTCTCTTGTTCTTGATTTAATCTCGTGTTATTTTATAAATTCACTGCAGCCTAAGTTGACAGTGTTTATAAAGTCTTCAGCAGTGCACATCATGTCCGAGGCCTTCACGTCATTCCCCTCTCACTCACTGACTCACCCAGAGCAACTTCCAGTACTACCAGCCCCATTCATATAGGACTTGGTCAGTGTCCTATACAAGAGGTACCGTTTTGTATCTTTTATGCTGTGTTTTACTATGCCTTTCTATGTGTAGATATGTTTAGATACCATTGTGTTACAATTACCTGCAGTCCTCAGCACAGTAACATGCTGTACAGGTTTGTAGCCTAGGAGCAATAGGCTGTACCACACAGCCTAGGTGTGTAGCAGGCTGTACCATCCAGGCTTGTGTAAGTGCACTCTGTGATGTTCCCCCACAACTGTGAAATTGCCTAATGATGCATTGCACAGAGCTTATCCCCATCGTTAAGGGGCACATGACTATATATGATTCACTATTGTTAATTATAATCACCATGCTGTACTTTAGTCCCCCAGAACTTACCCGTCTTACACGGAAGTTTGTGTCCTTTGATTAACATCTTCCCATTTATACCATCCCCCAGCGCCTAGCCACCACCACTGTACTCTTTGTTGATGAGTTCAGCTTTTTTAGATTCCACATGTAGGTGATGTCTTTCTCTGCCTCACTTATCTCACTTAGCATAATACCCTCAAGGTACATCCATGTTGTAATGTTGCAAGTGGCAGGATTTCCTTCTTTTTTATGCCTGAATAATATCCCATTGTGTGTATGTATGTGTGTATGCCACATCTTCATTTATTCATTCTTATACAGACATGTAGGTTTTTCCATATCTTGACTATTGTGAATAATGCTGCTTATTTTGTGAACTATCATATGATCTATCCTAAAGAATGCTCCATGTGAATTTGAGAATGTTAATTCTACTGATGTTGGATGGAATGTTCTGTATATATTTGTTAGATGTATTGATTCTAAATAATAGTTCAAGTCCAATGTTTCCCTGTTGATTTTTCTGTTTGGATCATCTGTCTATTGTTCGAAATGAGGTATTGAAATCCCATAATGTTATTGTATTGTTGTTTGTTTCTTCTTTCCGATCTGTTAATATTTTTAATATATTTAGGTACTTCAAGTTGGGTGTGTATGTATTTATGGTGACTATAGCATCTTGATGATTGACCTCATTTTCACATGTAATGAACTTGTTCGTCATTTTTTATTATTTTTGACTTAAAGTCTATTTTGTCTGATATAAGTACAGGTAGTTCCATTCACTTTTGGTTTCCCCTTCTATGGAATATCTTTTTCTATCTCTTCCCTGTTATCTTATGTGTTCCTTAAAGTCAAATTGAGTCTCTTGTAGGCAGCATATAGATGAGACTTTTAATTTCTTT
>NW_017732807.1:35836-39035 GCF_001890085.2 Hipposideros armiger | reverse complement strand
TATATGTATATATAATTATAGTTGACATACAGTGTTATTCAACATCAACTTCAGAAATACAGTGCGGTGGTCAGGCCTCTACACCGACTACGAAGTGGTCTCCCTAACAAGACGTGTCTTTCTTTTGCTTGATCCATTCTGATACTGATGTTCTCTGCTCCATATATTGTTTCATTCATTGTATTCTAAAGCTTTAGAATTTCAGTTTGGTCCTCTTTTATGATTTCTATCTTCCTGTTAAACTTCCCATTTTTTGTGTGCATTGTTTTCTTGATTTATTGAGTTGCCTTCCTGTGTTTTCTTATAGCTCACTGAGTTGCCTATTTTTAAATTTTCTTGGGTAAATCACAGATCTCCAGGTCTTTCAGATTGGTTATTGAAAGGTTATTGTGATACTTCTTTGGTGTCATGTTTCCTTGAGTTTCATGTTCCTTGACATTTTGCATTTTTGGCTTTTTCTTTAAGGAGCAATCACCTTTCCTAGTGTTTAAACTACCTTGGGGGAGAAATATCTCCCATCAATCCTGCCAGAGATTCTGAGAATTTCTTAGTCTTCTTCTGGATAAACTTGTTTCACTTTTTTTGCTCACTTTTATGGCAGAATTCTTAAGCTTGTATTTCTTCTCTTGATACTAAAATAAACCAGGCTAGGTGTTGACAGTATCCATTTTGTTTCCCCACAGGTGGCACTAAAGCTCAAGTTTGTGGTTTTTCCCTGTCCCACAAATTTAGGCAAGCTTTCTGCAAGTGCTCACTTGCTGCTGTCTGTCAAAACTGTCACTACTGTCACTGGAAGTGGGCACAGGGAGCCAGCTAGGGGGTGAGGATATATGTGGAAGAGGCACACAGAGGACCTCTTGGGGGGAACTGTGAGCAAGGCATTCCCAGTAGCCCAGGGATGGTCTTTTGATGGAATATGCGATGCAGGTAGCGGGATCTGCATCCCTTTAATTCCTTCTGAGAGTCCCATCTGCCACTCATCCAGCCTTTTCCTTTCCTGCACTTATGCAGCTCATAATTGGGTAGTCTTGATGGAGCAAGAGAGGAATTCTTTTTTGGCAGCTTCCTGCACATGTGGAGAAGCTGGGTGCTCAATCAAATGCTGTCACTTTCCCCACTGGAGAGATCACAGATTAAAAAGCTGTCTTGGCCCTGAGTTGTGCCACCTTACAGGGGTGATGCAGGTAAACTCTTTCCTTCTCTAATGCACCCAAAGTCATATATTTTGCTCCAATGGTCTGCTGGAACTTCTCTGCCAAAAAACCTGGATTTCTACAAATTTCTCTTATGTGTGTGTGATATCTAAAATAGTATTTTCCAGAGGATCCTGGACCATGGCTGAAAGGAATTGGAGTTGGTTCCATTGCAGGATTCTTAGCCAGAACCGAGGTCTGTATGCAGCACAGGTGGGCAAGCCTCCTCCAGGGTCCCAGACGTATGGCCCTGGATCCCTCAGTTCTCACAAAGGCACTTTTGTCTCTGGATGGATACCAACTTTTTGTTAAGGGGGATATGGTTAGGGATGTCTTATTCAGCCATGATGCTCCACAGAATGGGGATCTTGCCATCTTGCTAGCTTCTGAGAGTCTTTACCAATTGTGTAAATGGTGATCATGTTAGAGGTTGGGATTTGCAAATACCCTGGTAATGGATATATTTTCTCAAATCTCTGACCTTTTCTGCTACCTTGTCAGGTCATTTTTCTCAACTGATAAATACCAAATATCTAAGGGATTTCATGCCTATTTAAAAGTCTCTAAACTAGAGAGTCAGATGTCCACAATATTACTCAGTTATAAGTATAGAAGCTGTGTAATTATTTAAAAAGTGTCATTTGGAGAACTATGAAAGGATGATAAGGTTTGTTATTGTCAACCAAAAATGACTTGGCATGATTCTCTGAGTAGAGTAAAAAAGTCAATAGGTTTATTGTGTTGTTCTACATTTAATGTTATGCCTACATGTATATTTCTAATACCATTTTTCCAAATTAATATTTTGTAATTCAGGTATTCTCAGGGATTCATTTTACACACACACACACACACACACACACACACACACACACCACATTAAAATTATATTTTCATTTGTCAGCAGCAATTCAACTTGACTGTAACACTGTTTGTCCTCTTCTTTTAATTTTAGATCTTGGTTATCCTAATTTATAAGATGTCAGTATATTCAGGAAGCAGTTGTTTAAACAGAGCCTGAATATTATGACATAATATGTGCTTAAAGAGTGTCCATTCCTAATGAGAGGATTCTTCTTGATATTAGTATGTGATATACCTTTTTTTTTCATGGCACAATTATTTTGGCTTAATTTCCAAGTGAAATATCATCCACTGACAGCTTCATTGGCTTTAACCAAATTATCTCAAAGGATTTTGGATGCCATGTATTAGAAATAAAGCGTTCTTAAAAAATAATAGCTAGCTATATAGATAAGGTGGGTGTGTGGATGGATGAACAGATGAATACAGAGAGAGCCATCACAACTTTGTGTCATGTTTTAGTTTTTCTGTGAAATATTTCCACTTGTAGTAGTCTACCCTTATTCATGGAGAATATAGTTCAACACCCTCAGTGCATGCCTTAAACTGCAGATAGTACCGAATCCTACACATACTGTGTTTTTTCCCCCATATAGAGATACCTATGATAAAGTTTAATTTCTAAATTAGGCATAGAAAGAGAATAAAAACAATATCTAATGATTAAGGAACAATTATAACAATACACTATAATAAAAGTTATATGAATGTGGTCTCTCTGTCTCTCAAAATATCTTACTGTACTGTATGCACAGTGTGGAAATGCTGGACAAAGAGATGATTCATGTCCCAGGCAGGATAGAGTGGGGTGGCCAGAGATTTCATCGTGCTACTCAGCGTGGCACACAATTTAAAACTTACAAACTGTTTATTTCTGGAATTTGACTGCAATATTTTTGGACCATGGTTGACCACAGGTAACCGAACCTGCAGAAAGTGAAACTTCAGATAGGGAGCTATTGCATATAAGAATTTCAGTGAAAATACTATTTGTTTGAAGATAAATTTTTAAAAATATTTTTATTGAAATATAGCTAACATACAATGTTATATTAGTTTCAGATGTACACAATAGTTATTCAACATTTATATACCTAAAGAAGTGACCACCATGATAAGTCCTGCAACCATCTGACACCATA
>NW_017732807.1:20559-33233 GCF_001890085.2 Hipposideros armiger | reverse complement strand
AGGCCAAGCGGTGAACCAAGGTTGGCTGTTGCTAGTGCTGGGCTTAAGACTGCCCCTCCAGAGGTACAGGATATGCCAAAGCCAGATGTTGTGTGTCTGGGATTTGTGACCTTTGGGAGATTTTAGGAAAGTCCACAGCTTACCAAGGTAGGCGGTGTGTATGGAAAAGCCACTGGAAGAGGCCTAGGCTTTCTCTGAAAGTTGGGTGGGGCGTGGCCTCAGGGATCACTGGGGCAGGGCAGATTTGGTGGAAACTCAGATATGGTGTCTGCCTGTGTCTGCACCCAGGGAAGGGGAGGGCTTAACAAAGAAATAATGGCTTCCGCCAGCTCCTCCATTCAGAATAAAGTTACCCCTCCAGCCCTCACCCTGAAGCTAGAGAACTCATTTCCTCACTATATGTCCCTGGCACTAGTCTAGCTGCTACTCCAGCGCTAGAGCTCAGAGTAAGTAAGTCCATCAGCAGATAAGTTTATGCGTGGTCCCTCTAGGAGAAGCACCTTGGAGTGCAGCTGCCCATGCCTTACTCAGCCACAATCTCTGCTGGTTTTCACAGCCAGAAGTTATAGGGACTTATTTATCCAGCAATGAAACCCTAGGCTGGGATCCTTCTCTCCTCACAGAAGGGGTGGGAGGAGAAGGCTCCACAGCCAAGCTATCCCTCCTGGTTTTTAATGGTCACACACGGTTATGGGACCAGCCTGTTGTATGTCTCTGACTCTCCTACCAGTCGTGACATGGCTTCTTCTGTATGTCCTTAGTTGTAAGGCTTCGGTTCAGCTTGACTTCAGGTGATTCTCAGTGATGGTTGTTCTGTGGTTTAGTTGTCATTGATGTGGTCCTGAGAGGAGGTGAGCACAGCATTTGCCTACTCTATCATCTTGACCAGAAATCTGTTTGAAGATAATATTGATGCACTGGCTTCTGTTATTCTAAATATGTTTGTATTGACCACTTTGCTAAAGTCATGGAATCCGCTGAACTTTTTGGTGGGCAGTCATGTTTGTCATCACAAAACGATGATAAAAATGCACAGGAAGTTTACAAAGTAATTTAGGATCTTTATTAGGTTTTGATACCACCCTTTAAGTATCTAACTCTCTTCATTTTTTGAAGGGATCATTGTACAAGATATGGGGTTGATTTTATTTCTGTTTTCTATTTGAGTTGCAGCCTTCTATTTTACTCTTCTCCTCAAGGGAACTCAATGAACAGATTTGCTGGTATATAAATCCCAGTGGAGATTCCTTATTAATTCAATGTTGCCTGAATCTTTTGTGCTCAAATAGTTTTTTCTAGCTCTATTGCTCCACTGTGATATTTTAATCTTAGGGTTGAGCTATAGATAACTCAAGCCACAAGAAGGCTCAAACACAGTAATTATTTGCCCCATCAAAGTTACTTTAATATGGTTCTCATATTAACTAGGGAAATCAATCAGATTTTAGGAGTATAGAAAATTTGTTTACAATCTTGTGAGGAAATATTGGAAATATAAGCCAAATTTAGGAATACTGTCTCGGTTTAACTATAAACTTTCACAGTTGTAATTGAGATACATTACTTTAGGTGAGATTTAAAGTGAATAATAGGTGTTTCCTAAGTAATATTTCTTTTTTTTTTTCTATTGTGGCACCTTGCCTTTATTCTCTGGTTTAAACTATATTCTTAATAATTCACATGGCAATTGCACAATGATTTCTAATAAATCAGTGCTTCTTCAAGTATGGTTCCTGGGCCTGCAATATCAGCTTCACCTGGAAACTCATTAGAAATGCAAATTGCCTGGACCCAATTCAGACCTCCTGAGTCAGAAACTCTGGTTGGCTTCCTGCGATCTATTTTTTATCAGATTTCCCAGTTGAATCTTATGCAGCTAATGTTTGAGATCCTCTGTAATAAATCATCTAGCTTACCAGAGAAAAACTAGGTATGAGATCTGAAATGTCTGAACTGCCTAAACATATGCTACAGTTTCACAGAAACTGTACCTCTCCATCAAATGCTTTTATATAAGGTATACCATGACAGAGGAAACACATGGAGCAGTCATTCAATAATATTTGTTGAATAAATGAATGATTTTGTACAAGCCTAGTTCATGTAAGTTTTATTTCAGAGTTTAAAGAAATGATTCAGTATGCATATTTGAATGCCATTATCTATATTTAAGGGAAAGGTTACTACATTATACATTTTTCCTAAAATGGTAATAAACATAGATCTATTTGTGAATTCTAGTTGTGTATGTGGATACTTTAACTTCTAAAAGAGGCATACAATATCTTCAAAGTATGTGTATTGAAAAATTAATGAATTGCAGCAACTAACCTGGTTTGAACTTGGACATCACAAGTTGTAAGCAGTTGCTATAGTTCCTTAGCTATAGAAGAATAGCTTTGCTTAGAAGAATAAAATCCTTGTTTCATGTGTTTAATGACATTATTACAAGGATCGACTATACGTAGAAGCAAGTTCTAAATTTTAACACAGAAACATTAGTTGAGCATGCCATTAAAATTCACTTTGCATTTTTCTTTACTTTTAACAGTTTTATTAAAGTAAAATTGACATACATATAATACACTGTACTTATATAGCATTTATACCTTGGTAAGTTTTTACTTATAGTGAGGGTGCCAAAAAAATGTATACACATGACTTGTATTCATCTTTTGTTATCGGTATACATTGAGTATTGCAATTTTAATACGGTTTTTTCCTCTCTTAAAATGTATATACAATAAGTCCCCGACTTATGAACGAGTTCCATTCTGGGAGAGCGTTCGTAAGTTGGATTCGTTTGTAAATCCGACAAAGTGAGTCTTATACACCTTTGACACAAATATACAATGTAAAGCCGGTGGTTGAATGATTCATGTTATAAGAATGAGTGACATGTACCATCTTTTTGCCTCGGTCCAATCTCTCAATTATTCTCACTTTTGTTTCCATGGTTATTGCTTTGCACTTCCTGGCAGTCCCCTCCACATCACCACTGCTTTTCCTCTTGCTTCTGGACATCCTGGCTCTGATTGAACACTATACTACTGTACACGATTGCACTGTACAGTAAGCACACAGCCGCACAACTGTGACAGTGTCCAGCAGACATGTGAGCTCCTTCCGCGATTTGTTCGCATCTACGAGTGTTTGTAAGTCAGGGGCTTACTGTACAATTTTTTGGCACCGTCTGTATGTACACCAGTGAAACCATCACTAAAATCAAGGTAATGACCACAATGACTTTCACCCTCCAAATTTTCCCATAAGATCCCATTGTAATCCCTCACTCTTACTCCTCACTACACACTTAATTTCTAGGCAAATACTATTCCATTTTCAGCTACAATAATTAGTTTGTGTATCCTCAAATTTATATAAATGGAATCATACATTATGTGGGTTTATTGCAGGGTGCGGAGTAAGGTTTCTTTTTGGCTTCTTTCACTCAGCATGATTATTTTGAGATTCCTCCACCATTTATCATGTATAAATAAGTCATTTCTTTTTGTTGTGGCCTAGTACTCTCTTGTATAGATATATCACACATTGTTCATCCAGTGTTTTATTAATGAAAATTTGATTGTCCAGGTTTGGCTATTACAAATAAAGCTGTTATGAACATTGGTGTTCAAAGCTTTGTATGGGAACAGGTCTTGATTTCTCTTAGATAACTAAGATTTAAATGGCAGGATCATATGGTAGATGTATGTTGGCATTTTCAGAAACTGTCAAAGTATTTACCAAGGTGGTTTTATCATTTTTTATTTCCATCAGCAGTGTAAGGGAGCTCTACCTCATCACCGACACTTTGTATGGTCACTCTTTTTATTTGCAATTCCCTAACGACTAATGATGTAGAACAGATTTACATGTGCTTACTTGCTATCTGTATATCTTTTTGACAACCTATTCAAAGTTTTGGCCTATTTTTTGAATTACATTGCTTTCTTATTATTGACTTTTGAATTTTCTTTATATTTTCTGGATACAAGTCATTTATTAGGCATATGCTTTGAACATATTTTCTCCCACTCTGTGAGTTATATTTTTATTCTCTTCCACTGTGCTTTCTGGAGAGCATACATTTTAATTTGGATGAAGTACAGTTTATCAGTGTATCAATGTTTCCTTTTATGGACCTTGCTTTTGGTTTCATATCTAAGAACTCTTTTCTAACTCAAGATTATGAAGGTTTTCTAGCATGTTTTCTTTTGGAAGTTTTAAAGTTCTAGGTTTCACATTAAGGCACATGATCCATTTTTAGTTATTTTTTTAAGTAATGTGTCGTTTAGATAGAATTTTTTTCTTCCTTCCTTCTTTCCTTTCTTATTTCTTCCCTTTCTCCCTCCTTCTCTTCCTTTCTCCTTTCCTCCCTTCCCTGTTTTCTCCTCTTCCTTCCTTTTCCTTCTCTCCTTCTCCTTTTTCTTATTTATTTATTTATTTATTTATTTTTGTATATAGATATCAAATGTTTCCAGCACCATTAGTTAAAAAGACTATCCTTGCTCCGCTGAATTCTCTTTAAGCCTAAGTCAATAGAGCAGTTGTCCATATTTGTATTGACTCATTCCTGGACATTCTAGTATTTTGTTTTATTTGTCTATCTTTATAATACCTTTATAATAAGCCACAAAATAAGTAGTCTTACTCCACCAACTTTTTTTCTTTTTCAAAAGATATTATACCTTTGAATTTCCATGTAAATTTTAGAATCCAGTTGTTAATATCTATTAAAAAATACTTGCTGGGGTTTTGATTAGGATTACATTGACTCTGTAGATAAATGTAGATGATTCAGATTTGGGAAAACTTGACATATTAACAATATTCTTCTGATTCTTAAACACAGTGTATCTTTCCATTTATTTAAACCGTCTTTAATTTTCCTCAGCAAAATTTGCATTGCTCTACGTATTTTGTGAGATTTACACCTAAGTATTTCATATGTTTTGATGCTAATTTAAATTATATTTTTAACTTTTAATTTTCTATTGTTCATTGCCATTATGCAAATAGATTTTTTTTGTATGTTGTCTTCTATAATTTTGCCTACTCTCACCTATTAGTAGGTTTTTGTTTGTTTGTTAGTTTGATTTTTGTGAATGTATGCGCTTTCTACATAATTGATCATGTCATCTGTGAATAAAGAGTGTTTTGCTTCTGCCTTGCAATCTAGATGTATATTGTATCTTTTTCTTGCCTTATCTCATTGGCTGATACCTTCAGTGCAATATTGAGTAGACGTGGTGAAACCAGACATCTTTGTACAGTGTCTCTTACTTCATTATGTATGATCTTAGCTGTAGCATTTTGGAAGATACCTTTTATAAAACTGAGGAATTATCCTCCTCTTCCATGGTGATCATTTTTACCAGGAATGGATGTTAGGTTTTTTTCAAATATTTTTTCAGCATCCTGATGATATGATTGGAATAATTATATAGTTTCTCTTTTTTAGAATATTAAATTATAAATTATATGGATTAACTTTTAAATGTTAAAACAAACTTTCATTTCTGGGATAAACAGCCCTTGATCATCCTTTTNTTTTAAAAATAGTTGTACTGTGCCTACATTGTTAAAGCATACAGCCATTATACAGTGTATTTTCAACCTTTTAAATTTTATGGATCCCAAGTTTTATCTCACTACCAATTCTTATTTCAATTGCCCATTGGTCATTTTGGTTATTCAAAACAACCCTTCCATGGGATTCTTTACGACATGGCCTTTATGCTTAAAAAATTGCTGGATATGAAATCCTTCGCTCACATATTTTTTTCTGGAATATCTTAAACATGTTACTACATTTTTTTGTGGTATGAAGTTTTGCTATTGAAAAGCCTGGTGATAATGTCATTTTGTCTTACAAGTCACAAAAAGGCCAAAGGCTTTTTTTCCCCCCTTTTAATTTAAAGTTCTATAATTTTATTAAACATATTTTAATGTTAATTGTATTGGGTTGGTATTTTTAGCTACCTGGTATGCATTTTCACATGTAGCAGCTTTAGATGTTTTATTATTTAAGAAAAATTTTCTGGAATTATAATTTTTAATATTTATCTCATTCCATTGCTTTGGTTTTCTTCTTCAAGGAGCCTTATCATTTCATTTGAATCCTCTTTACACATATTCAGTGTTTATCACTTTCTATTCAATATAATCTCATTTTTTTCAGTTCTTTCTGATCTATTTAAATGTTTCATTTTCACCTTTTATTTCTTTTAAGCCATTATCTATTGTGCTAATTTGTTTTTTTGTTCTTTCCAGATTAGTCTAAATTTATGAAATGATTTTTCTTCCTAATGCTTTAGTTTTTAAAATAATATTTTTGAAATTTTTCTATTTCTGATTTATCTTTAACTCTAATATAATTTTATTAATATCTTTCAGATTATTCAAAATAGTAAAATACAATTTTGATATGTTTCCACATATATTTCTGGTATGCTGTTATTTTTGTAGAGAATTTATATGTATTTGTATTCTCTTTTTGAGTTATAATAACTGCATGGGATTTGAATTTGTTCCTTTCCTATCACTCAGCTATATGTGAATTCATATTTGTCCTGAACTTTTAGAAGGAGTTATGGTTCATATATGTTTTGTAAATTCGCATAGTTCTCTAGTCTTTTTTTTTTAATTAAGTAAAACAATATGGTATAATGCTTTTGTGATTTATTGGGTTTCACCCCTTCTCTCACTTCTATTTTTACTTTTCTTTCTTTCTTTGTATTGTCACTTTTCTGTTCTAACTTTGATTTCACTCTTGTTAACTTTTTCCTTGTGTGATACTCTGCACTGCAAGGGATTCAATCCAATGGGTCAATTTATAGGTTATTAAGAAGTTATAGGGGCTACACTGCTCTTCAGAACTTACAGTGGATGTCCTGTGCACACCTGCTACTGGACTGGGAAAAACTCTAATTTTCAGCTGTTGATCTCAAATTAGGCCACTGTATTTTCCAGGGAATACCATTTGACTCATTTTGGATTCTCTAATTTCAGGTTTGTCTCATACCCCATTGCTTTTCTTCTCATCCTGAACAGATGCTGTCACCAGATAGGTCACTATCATTGATGTATTGTGGTTCTAGGAGAGTCCTTGCCACCTAGTTTTGTTATGACTGCTTCCTAGTGGTTTTGCATTTGCTGCCTAGTTACCCAGTCTATATTTATCAGAGCACCTAAGGAGCTTTCAATGCTACTACCTTCACTGCCTTCACCTTCCAAAAACCCTCTGCTCTATCTCATATCTAAACCAAATTTCTCTTACATATTGTTTATAACTTTAGATCTACTGTTTTACTCGATGAAACATTTTTTTCCAGCTACATCAAATCTTCAAGTCACTCCAGTCCTTTCTTTTTTTCATGTCTCTAAATCTTTAACTATGCAGTCAGAATCCTGGGATTAATCAGTTTGAAATACTAGGTAATGCTGTCATTTCCCTAGTTTCTTGTCTTTTGTCTGAACAATTACTGTCAAAGTCCCATTTGTATTTTAAGCTAACTTTCTTCTTTATCTATCTATCTATCTATCTATCTATCTATCTATCTATCTATCTATCATCTATCTACCTATCTATCCATCATTTATTTATCTCAAACATCACTGAAAATTGACAAATGGGTTGATAGACACCATTAGAAATATAATTTCCAAAGTCTTTCAAACATCAAGGGTTGAAATTTTAATGTGCATTGGCAATTCTTTTTTATTTATCACCATTTAGCACCCTTTCTTTNCAAATTATTTTAAAAATTACTTTCTGATTATTCTTGTTTTACTCCTGCTTTTGTTGTTGTCTTTGCTCTACTGTCATTTCTTCACCTCACTCTGTCATCTACCAATTCTAAGCATCTTTCATATATTCACTGAGGCTTTTTCTACCTAGAGAATTTCTGTACTCCAAAGTCCACCAGCATTCTGGCAGACATTTTCATCCAAGTGGATGTCCCCGTCAACATGGAAGCTTTGCAGTTTCTTGAGCATCGCTATTTACTCTAACTCAGAACTCTTATCTCTGCCCTGAGTATGAGTTTTGGGTTTTGCGTAAACCTAGAGCTTCTCCACCTCTTTTCTTTTTGACTTTTACATGCACATTACACAAACCATAATCCCTGAAACACATAATCACTGCAAAGGGTGAAATAAAGCATAGATACTGAAAACTACACAAAATATATATAGTTTAATAAATTATTATGACTAAAACCCTGTATTTACCTCTTAGATGAAGAAATAGAATTTTGCTAGCATCTTTCTGTGTACCCCATTTCAGTCAAAACCACCTGCCTCCTGCCAAATTTAACCACTGTTCTCACTTATATAGTAATTTAAATTTATTTTGTGCTTATCACTTTCTTGTTATTCTTTGTAGTGTATCATTCAGTGTTAATTCTTCAACACTAAAACCTTGCCCATTTTTCGTTTTCTTTTCATCCCCATCTTTTTCTTACAATTTGATTCTTGAGGAGAACTATTTGAGTTCTTCACAGCCTAATGTTTGAATGCTTCTGGTACATTCTAACATGTTCCTGTGACCCCTTTAGTATTGCAGATTGGCAGCTAGACCCAGAAACTTTATCAGGCTTGGGTTTAAGGCTTTTAGCAGGACCACACCTACTGTGTAGTGGTGTGGCTCCTTGTTTTCATGATGTCAGCAGTTGTTGATACCCAATGCCTGAACTTAATTCATTGGGAGATACACATTGGGAATGTGTCAAATATATCAGTGCTTTTTATTTATTAGCTGGAATTCGATTATAGACAAATGCTCTACTTATCTACTACTTGGCATAATACATGCTTGATTCTTTCACTTTATATACCAGTTTTCAAAATAATGAATTGACTCCCTATCATTCATCAAAGTTGGGAAATGTATTTATTTTAAAGTAACTTCAGGATCTCTTGGATTAAAACATATTTGAAGTTCAATACATTATAATACATCACAATTTTCATCCTTGTTGAAGCTCAAATTATTCCATCGTAGGTTAGTGGGGGTTTTGTCCAGTTTTTAAGTGGGTTCCTGAGTTCCTTTGACAGCAACTTAGCTGTCTCAGATAGCTTTCTCATTACTTGCTATGGCAAGAATGCTGGTGTTCCATTCTCATCTTGTTGATTCCCCCCACCCTCCAAATGCTAATTGTCCCATAAGCTCTGATTTATTTTAGTGGAAGATGGCGTCCAATACCAGTCTTGGTGCTGGTGATACCCATGTGTTGGTCATTGTTGATGGGACTTTTTAGTAGACAAGCACTGAACACTGGATGGAGTACAGAGTACTGATGTATAAACATCTCATGCATTCCCACTGATACTCTCAATTCAAACCAGGACTATGGAATTTTTACTTAAGGTTTTCTGTATAACATCTAAATAACTTTCACACCACAAACCCTTGTTGTCCAGCAGTATCCCATATGGTAGACAGATTCTAAGATAACCCCCAGTGACCCTACCTTCTGTTATTCATCTTATTTGTATATTCCCTTTCCCCTTTACTGCAAGACTTGCGTCTGATCAGTAGAGGATGGGAAGGCAATGGGATGACACTTTTGTGATTCTTTTATGTACATAAGATGCCATTTTGTTAGCAGACTTGCTTTACTGACTTGTACTGGCTTTATGCAGTAAATGACTATGTTGGGGAAACCACATGGCAGGGAACTACGGATGGCTTCTGCGAACTGCAGTTCACCTCTAGAAGCTTAGGATGGCCTGTGGCTNATGGTGGTTTTCTCTAAATAAACAGACATGCGAATGAAAGCTAGAGGGGGGGCACTGGATTCTCGATTTTATCCTTATTTATCATTCACATCCCTTACAAAGCAACTGCTAACTAATCCTAAAAGTAGAATCTCTTTTTCTGCAATGGAAATTAAATGATTACCTTGCCTTTCATTGTTCAATGCATTTTTCACTTTTGCCTATAAATTAGTCAGAGAAGAGTGATTAAGACAAAGGACATTTATAAGTTCATATCTATTCCAAAGAACAAAGGTTTTAGGAAAACATGTAATAGGAAAAGCACAATTACAATGAAATACTGTGTTCCCTTGAATCAGGTTGGTATTTTTTTTTAATTAATAAACTCTATTTTTTAGATCAGTTTTAGGTTCACAGCAAAGTTGAGCAGAAAGTACAGAGAGTTCCTGTGTAACCCCGTGAGGGAGGCAGTTTTGATTAGCGTGAAATCTCTATTTTTCCCACAGGTAGAGGCTGGAGCGGAAATAAAATAAAATAACATACATTAGTTCTTACCATTCCAGCTTTATAGGAAACTTTTTTAGAACATACAAAAGTTGCTCTGTGTAATGTTTGACTCAGTTTGTGACCGTCGTTTCTGAAAGAAATGAGAGCCGGGAGAACATATTTGAAGCTGATCACCTATTTCGAGATGTTTATGTTTTTAAAGTGATTATCTATTTCTAGGTTGTGCTCATCAAATTATTCTCAGGAATAGGATTTTATAGGTCTCTTTGTGGTTACTATAGCACAGCAAATGCCGTTTAGGTGAGTCATGAGGTGGAGTGCCAGGGGCCGGACCCAATATCCATGGAGTCTGACATGCTGGAAATGAGCAAAGGAGTCTCGTGTTGCTGGGGATTATAAAGAACTATTGGAAATGGACGAACAATCAAAGATAAACCCTGAAGAACACAGGAAGCATAACTTTAGGAAATGCATAATTGGATGTAACTAGAGAACAGTAACAATAGGCCTAGCTATCAAGTAGAGTAACTTTGTACTGTCTTTGCACTGTGCTCCCCACAAAAACCCAGCCCTGTGCATCTGCCTAGAGGTTCCTTGATCACTGAGGTTTCATTAATCTGGAACCTGGATAATAATTATAATTAATAATTAATATCTAGCGAGCATTAGTAAGCACTGTTCTTAATGCTTTACATGCAATCCTCATAATAAACCATGGTAGTTATTATCAACCTTGCTTTATAGGAGAAACAATGGCAGTGTAGGGAAATTAAGTCATGTGTTCACAGACTCAAGAAACAGAGTAAGGATTGGGTCCAAGTCAGCTGGTTCCAGCTTCTGTAATTTTCATCTCTCTGTTCTACTTCCTGATGATATGAGATGATTTGTAAATCCTGGTACTTTTTCTGGTGAAAAATTTGTATCTATTATTAACTGGTAATTCTGACAGCTGACTTGCAACTATAAATTGCAATCATATGAGCTATCCCATAATTATAGAAAAACAACATTTTACTGAAGAGAGAATGCAAAATGTCACCAACTTCCATTTCTCTAGAATGAGTGACTTTTTAAGTTGATTTGATAAATTTCTATTAAATGCCAAGGGAAATATAGTTTCAAATTACTACTACTTTGATTTTCCTCATGCATAACAGAAAGGTAATTAAACAAATATTGACACTTCATGCTAAAATTATTAGAAAAATTAAAATTTTTTTATGTATGCCATACAGCCTAACTAAAATTATAGAGTATTAGGATGAAATTATATTATTAGCAGCTATGTGTATGAACTCAGCAACCTTTGAGGCCAATTCTAGCTCTAAGTTTTTATGATCATACTCAAAGGCCCCCACCCTGATAGTATCACTTAAATGTACTAATCAGTGAGATTAGGACTATCACAATGCTTTTCCTTTTAGAAGGGTGCTGTGCTTTCTAGTCATCCAAACAGGAACCCAGACGGAATTACAACTGTGTTCCCCGTGGTGGAGTGGTGGAGCAGCTGCTGAGTTGCAATGAATGATGTGACATGTTCTGCCCTTCCCAATTACCGTGTCACCCAGAGGTTGTGAGAATGATATTATGCCTTTGGTAACTTTATTTCTCATAACAGGACCTGCCATACTCACCCTACTGAGTGATATATAAAGTGTTGGTCAGCGTTCTTTATGACACTTTCTAAAATCATGTACCTAAATATACTTCTACAATATAGTGATGTTTCCCCCTTCATTTATGTGAGTTTGAAATAAAATTGAAGCCAGTAACATAGAACTCTGTGTTCCTTGGAGAAAATTTCCATTTAAATACAGGCTAACATTTGTAATGTGCATTTCATTTTAGTAACTTTGATTTCTTTTAAAATTCAGACTCTGGGATAATAAAAATGGTACCTCTGTCCTTTCTGGCACATAAGCATGTTCAGATGTCTTTGAAGCATCATGACCGACTGACTGGTGCTCAGTACGTGTTAAACAATAGCTTTCCTGTAGCCACTGGGGTTTACTGGCAGGTACAGCACTGCTCCATTACACAGTTTGTGCACCAGTAGAGGGTTTGCTTTGCCAGCGAATTATTTGCCAGTATAATGCACTGACAGTGCCAAACACAAAGTTGTTGACTAGTATGTATGAGCTGATAATGGTTATTAACTTCTTTTGCTTCCTTGAGAGAAATGAACAATATCTATCTTTAGAACTGGCCTCTCCCATGGCCTTAAAGCTATCAACTATGAATGGAAGCATTGGGTTGTCAAAAAAGTCATGACATTTTTTTTTTATGTTTTTTGTTGCAAAAATGCGTCATGGCTTTTCCGACAACCCAATATATGATCCCATTAAAAATTCCTAAACGTGGGCCAGCCGAATGGCGCATTGATTAAGAGTCGGCTTGGGACACCAGCTCTGAGCATCAGGGCCCCGGTTCGGATCCCACATTAG
>NW_017732807.1:7912-12994 GCF_001890085.2 Hipposideros armiger | reverse complement strand
ATGACTAATTCCTGTACACCTTAATATTCTTACCATCTCAAACATAAATAGGTCCTTGATATAAGAATGAGTAGGTACTGAAGGGTACTCTTTTAGAATCCTAAAGAATACAGTGATATTCAAATTTTAATTTCCAGAAACTTAATAGCATGCAGATAATTAAATGATGCCATTTTATCGTTAGATGTTTGAGTTTCACCTGTATGCACTCAACTGTTTTGTTGTAATGATTTGTATAAGCACTAATGTTAATTTACACCTGATAGGATTAAGAATTCACTGAATAATTTCTCTTGAAGGAAAATAGTTGTAATTTAATTTGTCATGAAAATCTTGTTTCTGTAATGGATAAAATAAATTTAATGAACTATTTAATGGGAGTGCTTTTCTCAACTGAAGCAAATTTTGAGAAATGTGAAAAACCATGATTATAAATCCACATAATACTTCATTAAACCTATTTACAGAAAACATGTTTTTCATCTTTAGTGATGCACCATGAATAATTTCATGTATTTTTTCTTTAATACTTGTTATTAGTTCAGAATAGTTGTATTGATTCTAGAGAAACCTGGAAGCAAATACTACCTCTTCTACTTCTTGTCATTTTAATCATGCCTTAGAGATAGCCACATAAAAGCATGTCATATTTCCATAATTGGACTATGAGTTTAGATCTGCACAGTTTCCTGGCTATCTATTGTACCTGTGGGAAAAATATGAATTTTCACAGGGTTTTCCTCTGCTGGGTACACACAGCAATGTGTCAGGACTTATTCTCTTTACTGACACCACTGTTGGAGCTCTGCTGTATTCCTCCCAGAAATGGGGAGAATGTCCATCACCAACTTTGGTGCAGCTTTATCAACAGATGAATATCAAAAAATCTCTGCGGCTTTTTTATGTGGTCTTTTGTTCTTTAGAGACTAAAAGTCAATCCATGAATTTAAGTTGGGGCAGACATTAAACCATCTTCTTCATTTTCCTCCTCTTTTTCACAAATCATTCCCCCTTCTCCTTTAGCCAAACGTGATGCAAATAAATACCAGAGGTAGATGGGGAGGCTCTGCAAAACCTACTACCCAGTATCTCTTTAGATTTTCACCTTATAGGTCCATGTGGACAAACAAAAATATGTACCAACTGGAGGAGAGCAAGAAAGGAATAACAAAATATTTGGTTTATATTCTTCTTTAACATTATGAAAATTAAGAGTGGCTCTATTTACTATGGAATCTGGTCCGTNCATAAATGTTTGATTGAATTCACCAGTGAAACCATTTTGACTTGATATTTTATTTATGTGAAAGCTTTTGTTTTCAAGGAATTTGTGCATTTCTTCTATGTTGTCAAATTTATAGCACACCATTGTTTGTGATATCCGTTTATTTTCCTTTAAATATCTCTAGATTCTGTAATTATGTTACTTCTTTTATTCTTGTAATTGATAGGTTGTGTATTTTCTCTTCTTTTCCTGACCTCTGTATGTAGGTTTATCAATTTTACTGATTATCAACAGGATGACCTATTTGATTAATCTTTTTTCTTATTAGTATGGTTTTGTTTGTTTGTTTTTTTCTTTCTATTTCATTAATTTCCATTCTGACTTTTATTGTTTATTTTTCTGTTTTGTTTCTTTAGATTTATTTTGTAATTCTTTTTCTGGTTTCCTAAGTTGGAACCTGAGGTCATTGATTTGGGAACTTTCTGTTTTATTGTAGACACATATTGATCTCAGTGTCATTTAAGGACTGCTTTCATGAGACTCCACAGATTCTGATTTGTTGAGATTTAGTTTTTATTCAGTTTGGAATACTTTATGTCCCTTTGGATTATATTTTCAACCATATATTATACAGAAGTGTGTTATTCACTTTTCATGTGTTTGGGAATAATCAAGATATCTTTCTGTTACTGATATCAGTTTAATTTCTTTGTGATTATAGAACATACTTTGAATGACTTGAATTATTTTAAATTTAATGAGACAACATAATGTCTAACTATTATGTTGCTTTGTACACAATAGTTAGACATTTACACCCCTCACAAAGTAATGACGCCTCTCCCCGAAGCTACTGCCCCTCTGACATCTCATATAACTGTTATAATACCATTGACTATCTTCCTTATGTTATACACTACCTCCCGTGACTATATATATATATTTTTTTCTTATAGTTGACAAGAATGTTATGCTAAGTGAAGTAAGTCAGACCGAGAAAGACAAATACCAATTGATCTACTTATATGTGGAATCTAAAGAACAGAATAAATGAGCAAAGCAGAAACAGACTCAGAGATATAGGAAAAAAATCAAACAAACAAACTTGGTTGCTAGATAGGATGAGGGAGGTGAAGGGATTAGAAAGAGCAAATTAGTAGCACAATATAGTAATGGTGATATGAAATACAGAATGGGAAATATAATCAACAATGTTGTAAAGATTATGTAGGGTGCCAGGTGGGCACTGGATTTATCAATGGGATCACTTCATAGACTGTGTAGATGAATGACTATTGCTATCTTTTTAATTTTTTGCTCTACAGTGTTTAATCAATTGCTCATTGATGCAGTAATTTTTCATACTAGATTTTTAGCTGTCATCTCTAGAAGTTATTTGGGTCTTTTTAAAATCTTCTATAACTTTTTTTGACATATGGAATACAGCATTTTAACTGTTTTCACGTCCTTGTCTGCTCATTCTATGATCTGTACTAGTTTGGGGTCCATTTTATAATATTTGATTGATAACCCTCCTTGTAATGGATTATGCTTTCCTGCTTCTTGGCATGCTTCATAATTTTTGGTTCGATTCCAGATCATGAATTTAACATTGATGGGTGTTGGGTATTTTTGTAGTGCTATGGATATCCTAGAACTTTTTTTTTTTTTAGTTTCTGTTAAGCTCTTTGGAGACTGTTTTGATTCTTTCAGGTATTGCTTTAATGGTATGTTAGGCAGTCTTGGAGCCATGCTCAGGAAAAGGTAATTATTCTCCACTACTGAGGCAGAACCTTCCTGGGTGCTATGTCCAGTACTTGTGAATTTTTCATTTCTCTAAACTAACTCATAGAAATTAGCACTATTCCCAGCCCTGCATAAGTGCTAAACCATGTCCTTTAATCCTTTCAGATGGTTCCTTTCCTGGCCTGAGATTGTTTCCTCACATTGGTCTGCTAATCAGTATTTTCCTGATTACTTGAGCGGAACCCTCTGCTAATCCGTGGCATTCTTTTTTGGTATAGCATTTTCACATCAATGCTATCCTGTGCATTCTAGCTGCCTTGGTCTTCCTGTACTCTCAGGTTTGTCTGTTGAACTCAGGGAATTCACTGAATTCTGCCTGGGGTTCTTCTCCCTGTTTACTGCCTAGAAACCATGTCAAGCAGTAAACTGAAGACTTAGGCTTTACCTCATTTGTTTCCTATCTCTCAGGGAGCTGTCCTTTATTGCACAATAACCAGTATCTTGAAAAATGTTTCTTTTTTCTTTGATATATTTTTTTCTAATTTATTTTTGGTTGTTTCAGGCAGGAGGGTAAATCCAATTCTGGATTCTCCCCATCTTGCGTAGAAGCTGAAAAGCCTTTAATCTTTAACTCTGATTTTTCACTGGTTGTTCCCTTTTAAAATTATTTATTTGTTCAGTATATAAGAAAACCCATATTTGAGACATCAAATAACGTATATCGTTTTCATGTTTTTGTTTGCATAACTGTTTTTGGTATCCATTGTCTTATGCAGTGGCTCAATGTTTGCCCAGTATTAACTGGTTTAAGTTGACTTTAAATGGCATATCTCAAAATTACATTTCTTAAAGCGATAGGGAGTGAGGAGTTTCATTTTTACTTGTAGAAAAACAAATTATTATTGCTAGTCCATGTTTGTGCACCTCATTAGATTATACTGGAAAAGGTTAAAAATATTGACTGGATAAATTTAGTTCAAATGGTCAAATATTATTTTGCACTTGTATTATCTCTGCCTTAGTGCTTGGTTGTTATTCTATTAACTGACATCCTTAGATTATTACTTGTTTCAATATTATTTCTAGTGGTTACTGAATATTTTGGAGAAAGTTGAATCAAAACAATATATATTTTTAAATTATTGTTGAATTGTATAATTTCTAAAAACAAAATTAAGAGGGATGTATATATATATATACACACACATATATTATAGATATATGTATATATATTATATTTACCACTCAATTATAAATATTTAAATATTGCAGAAGTTTTTTGAGAATCCCTCTAATTATATTCAGTTTGTAGATTTATTAATTGGTAAGGTTAAAGGAGCCTACATTTTCAGGACCAATTAAATAACTGTTAGAATATAGTGATTTAGTATTATTTTATAAACATAACTGGAAAAAATAAACATAGGCAGAATTGATTTAGTTATTCTAATTAAAGAATATTGCTGACTACCTGAAACAATAATACAACTAGTGCATTTCCTTACATTTCAAATCTTACAGATTCAGGGAAAATGTTCTATTAAAATCAGTAAACTTCATTGCAGAGTTTTAGTGCTTGTGTGTGCCTTTTGAGATTATGAGAACATAGTGTTATGTTAATATTATTGTTTCTTTGACTTTCTGAAGATGCCTGGAATAAAAGAATAATGTAGAAATAAAGAAGAAAAGTCATGTGGTTCTTGCATTGAATTTTAGGTCCTTAGTGATGAACTTTCATATATGAGAATTAACATCCTGCCAGTTAACATGCATATGTTCCAAACTAAATTCCCAATCTTTTACCCACCCCCAACATTTTCTTTACTCTTGGTCTTCCATTTGTTCAGACCAAAACAATCTGATTACTCTTTCTCTCAATTCCCATATTTATTAGTCAAGAAATCCTGCTGATTCTACCTTTAGTACATATCAAGAATCCAACCATTTCGCTACGACTGCTGCCCTTGACTGAGCATCTATATTTCTTGCCAGGGTTATTGCAAGGGCCTCCTATAATAACTCATCTCCTTGCTTCTCTCCTTGTGCCCCTAGATCTATCCACAATAAAGCAGTCAAAGTGATCTGTGTTAAGGATTGTGTTAGATTGTCAT
>NW_017732807.1:4839-7082 GCF_001890085.2 Hipposideros armiger | reverse complement strand
TTGCAGAAACATTGAACATCCATCATTCAAGCATTCACGACCACCTGAAGAAGCTGGGATACATAAGCAAGCTCGATATTTGGGTTCTGCATGAACTCAAAGAAGTTCATTTGATGGCACGTATAAACATCTGCAATATGCTCATTAAACATGAGGAAAACAATCCTTTTTTGAAGCGACTGATAACTGGTGATGAGAAGTGGATTGTTTACAACAATGTGGTGTGCAAACAGTCTTGGTCCTGATGTGATGATTCACCTCAAATGACATTCAAAGCAGACATTCATCAGAGAAAGGTTATGCTCTCAGTGTGGTGGGGTTTTAAAGGTGTCATGTTTTTCAAGCTTCTACGAAGGAACCAAACAATCAATTTGAATGTGTACTGTGGGCAATTGGGCAGTTTGAACGAACCCATCATCCAGCAATGTCCAGAGATTGTTAATTGTAAAGGAGTTGCGTTCCGTCGCGACAACGTGAGACAACACACAAGTTTGATCACCCTTCAAAAATTATTGGAGCTTGGATGGGATATGTTGCCACACCCACCATACTCGCCTGACTTTGCACCGTCAGACTTCCACTTGTCTCACTCCCTTCAAAACTCCTTGCGTGGTATAACATTCAATTCAAATGAGTCTGTCAATCAGCACTTTGTTCAGTTTTTCGCCGGTAAAGACAGGTCCTTGTATGAATGAGAAATTATGAAGCTCACTGAAAGATGGTAAAAGGTTATCAAACAAAACAGGCAAGATATTGATTGATCTTTGTTTTTTCTATAAAAATATGACCTTTGAAAAACAGACAAAATATGTCGTGACTTTTCCAACAACCCAATACATTGGGGAATGTTGAAGAGGATTGTTCTCAGCTGACTGTGAGTTCTGGTTTAGATATGTTGGACTTAGACACTTAAAGATCAAAATTGGAGATGCCACTGGCAAATGGAAATTCACATATGGAGTGTAGAATAGATGCCTCTACTGAAGATGTAAATTTGGTGTCATCCTCACATAGACAGCAATTAAAATCATTGGTGTAGATAAAATTACCTATTATTGAGTGAGAAAAAAGAATATCTAGACTGTTGAATACGAAAACTCTAAAGTTCTCTTCCCTCAATTAGGACCTTATTGCACTAATTTATATTCCATTTAAAGGGTGTAAACTTTTTCTTCCACTGGTTTGTAAATCTGGCCTTTCAAGATAATAGGCTATGTGAGGAACAGACAGGCCCTGAGCATGTCTATTGGGTTGCTGGAAAAGTCATGACATATTTTTTCTGTTTTTTGTTGCAAAAATGAGTCATAATTTTTCCGACAACCCAATATTTTGTTATTTATCAGGGTGATACTCATGATCACCATTTGGAGAAATCTTTTTTTTTTTAAAGCATAAACTGACTTCTAGATATGAAGAGGAATTGGTATTTGACTAATATGCATAAACTTGATATAGCACCTGCTTTTCTAGAATCTTAAATAACTCTTTTTAAGTGTATGGTCATTTTTCTTAAGTTTTATTTTGGTGTTGAGGGAAGGAGTGAGAATGATGCCGATAAAATGATCATTTTCGGAGGGACATAGCAAAAGAATATTTTAGCATACCTTGTTTTGAATCTGAACCTTAATTTCTGGACTTTACTTCTGATGCTGAACAAGTATCCTGTCTGTCTCCCTCTATTTAATCACATTCACTACAGATGCCAGATACATATTCATTTCCTTGTATTCATATTACATCTTTGTTGCTTTGTTGGTACAAATTTAGTGGGGGTCTTATTGAAAATTGTATAATTGTCCCTATTCTCTCCAGGCATAAAGAGTCATATAAATACAATTGTTTCATTTGTGTCTTGTTATCATACACAGTGATAGCTGGGGTGTCTTGGATAAAACCAGAGCTCTGTGGCCTAGGATTTAAGAGAGTCAATCACTCTGTGTTGAAATGAGTTTAGAATCTTTATAATATGCATGGATATTTTCTATATCCATTTATATACAGAAGTTAGCTGGTCATCTCTTCAGATTTGGGTCCTTATCAAGGTATCCATTTGTCTTTTTTTAATTAAGAGAATGTCAAGCTTATTCTCAGCTGTTAACTGTGTTTAAAAAAATGTGGATCTGCCCTTAATCAGCAAACCTAGGCTATCTGAATTCTCGGTGTTTTTCAGACAATACAACCTCAAACTTACTGATATTTAGTACCTACCAAAAGCTTAGTTGAGGCAAATGGCATTTATAGAA
>NW_017732807.1:2816-4077 GCF_001890085.2 Hipposideros armiger | reverse complement strand
TAGCTTCCTCAATAAACAAAGGATTTATTTTTTGGCCCTATTCCTTGTTTGAAGATGCATTTTAATAATCTTTAATGGTTTGTTTAGTAATTTTTCTTAGAGTGGAAATCAGATTGGCTGGGCAATAATCCAGACGCAGTCCTGGAATTCCATTAACTCCCTCTTAAGAAGATGAGTCCAATGTGAATTGAGTCGCCTCTTAAAGTAGCTGTTTTAACGATAGATTATCAATTCCCTTTGATTGTGCAATTATTTTCTTCGTTCTAAATTCTCAGTTGAATACCCTCTGGTGTTAATGATTTATTGCAATATTGCAATTTAATTTCTTATTTCCAACAATGGCAATTGTAGTTTCTATTTATTGACATTGTGCTTAAACTAGGTATTTAAATTTGACTCTCCACAGATAAAGGAAAAACCGAATAAGTAACTTTAAGTGTATATACATATATTTATATAATTTTTTTCACCCCAAAAGTACAACTATCTGTAAGTAACTAAATTTTAGCCATAAAAATATCTGCTAGTAGCTATGAATACAAAGATTTAAATCTAATTACATAGTTTTACCCTAATAGTAATAAAGATATTTATATAAAAATGTGTTCTAACTTTAATCACTTCTTGAAACGCTTTACTATTTAATACATTTAGCTGATTTTGGAAGGCTTCTGACTTCCTTGATCTTCTGTTTTACTCAGTTCTAGTTTTACACCATTCCGTTTAATATGCTTCAGTAAATTATCATTCCCCCAAATTACTAACTTAGACAGAATATATTTTTCATAATTTTCCAATTTACTGCTTAGATACAACATCAATATACAAGAACAGTATTCTTGTCTGTTGGATAATATTAGGGAAACATTTTAATCCTCTCTGGCCTTCAAGAAGGAAGCCTTACTTTTCTCTAGAAGGTTTTCCAAACATTTTCAACTAGATATTATCTCATTTAAGTTCTTTGATCTCAGGGGACTCTACTTTTACATTTCTTTGGCAGTTATTGTACCGTATTCCTTAGCACACTTCTCGATAAATGTGACTGCCATCTATTAGGTGAAAGCCTTATTTAGGCATCTTAAAGTTAAAAATATATCAACATTTTATTGTTCTTCATGACTGTATTAGCCAGATTCTCAAAAGGAAACAGCACACTCTAAGGTGGTGATTGAAAAGTGTTTCTTGTAGGTGGTATTTACATAGTATGGTCCGTGTTAAGGGAAGCTAACAAGGAATGGTGAACTATTTACGGACAGTAACC
>NW_017732807.1:0-1461 GCF_001890085.2 Hipposideros armiger | reverse complement strand
TAGGGCTAGATATGCAGTAGTGCCTATAGGATTTCAAATTCACATTCTGGGGATTATTCATTTAAATGAAGCCATCCTTTTTTAATGGTCATATTTCATAATGGTTAATTTGTCAGTCCATAAATAATAGTATTTCAAATTCATAGAAATATCACTTTCCATTTAAAATAGTAGAGAGAAAAAAAGACATACTAAGTAAGATCATAGTGAAACATATGTCCTTAAACAGAGAAATCCAAGACCTACATTATTCACAATGGGCAGTTATGGATCATGGTGAATTACTGTTTATGCTTAGTTCATGATTTAAAGCAATTGGTTTCAGATATGCTGCACAGATTTTACTAGTAGACTTTGCTATATTGATTATTATCCTTTTGCACCAGTTGGGAATGCAATTTGCCTATGGAGAAGTAAGATATGATAAAGATTTTGAGAAGAAATTAGTTAAAAATATAGCTGGCTTCTCTGTGAGCGAGTCCTCCAACAATGACATGCAAAAATGTTCCCTTTTAGTAGCAAATGAAAAAAAATATTGATTGTCTCTAAAGTATGTCATTTGCCATTTTGCATCAAAGCACTTTAAAACCTTTTAACACCACGGAAGTAGAAATAAAGTACATTAAATGTACTTTCTGTGGTATAATTTTCTTCAGAATATTAGATCTTAGGTATAAAATAGTGATTACATTTCATGCACACTTTCATGAATTTAGTAAATTTTTCTTTTAGTTCCTGTCATGACTTCTATGGTATAAATAATCACAAAGAAGTTTTCCTCTTCACGCTTCCCCTGAGAAAGTGTAAATCATAATTTAAGATGCTTTGCTTTTAAAAGTTAAGTAATCAGCAGTTTCATCATTTTGGGGAGAAATTGTTAAAAATTCTCCACAGCTACCTAGAGATAAAATCATATTTGTGTATTTTCAAATTGGATAGTTTAAATAATCAAAACTACTGTATATGTTTAATAATATAAATATGTTCTAAATCTCCGATAAAGCTGGGCACATCAATAAATATGTTAAGAAACTTGATAACATAAAAGAAAACACACACACACACACACAACCCGAAATAACATTATTTTATATTATTGTTCATTACTTATATATTATTTTTTTATATATTGATCATAGGATTCTAAAGCACAGTCAGAAATTTCTAAATTTCTCAATTTCTTAGAATTACATTCAGGCTGTTTTATGTTCATAAAATAGATCAAGGTGTTATGTGGTAATAGAGAATTACAAAAATGAAGATTATGGTAGGTGATTTTACAAACAAGGTGCCATGCAAATATTCTTAGCGAGCATTTATTAAGTTATTTTGCTGAAAACAACAAAACCATTGTAATTATGTGACGTGTGCATTTTCAAATTTATGGTAAGGTGCCTTTTCCCTTATCGGCAAATGTACTTAGATAAATGTTATATTTCTTAATTTCTTTTTAATCAGGGA